>NC_134403.1:349305645-349473145 GCF_038048845.1 Mixophyes fleayi | reverse complement strand
TGAATAGAGAAATCAGTTTTAATGGCATGCTTGAAGACTTCGAGAGTAAAGACTAAACTGATAAGGCATGGGTGATCGCTCCAGAGGTGGGGAGCAGCCCAGGCGAAATCCTAGTGACGGGAGTAGAAATAACAAGTGTGATACTGTGGTGGCAGTCAATAGCAGAGTGGAGGGGCTGGGAAAGAGTGTGGTTAGAGAAGAGGTTGGAAATATAGAGGGGAGGATTGGTTGAGAGTTTTGAAGGTGAGGGTGAGGAGTTTAAATTTAGTTCTGTAGGCCAAAGGGAGCTAATCTCATGACAGACAGAGAGGGACAGCATAGATAGAACAGTGGGAGACAAAGGCAGGAAACAGCAATTAGAATAGACTGCAGAGGGGCATGGTGGGAGTTGGGTAGGCCAGAGGTTGCAGTAATCAAGTTGAGAAATACAAGGGAGTGAATAGAGGTTTGGAGGTTTCCACAGTTAGAAAGGGCCAGTACTTGGATATATCCTGAAGGTGGAAGCAGCAGGATTTCGAAAGGGACTGAATGTGAGCTCTGAAGGAGGGGGAGGAGTTGGAGATGACCCTAGGCAGCGTGCTGAAGGGACAGAGATGAAGGCAGTGTTATCAACCGAAAGAAAGAGGAGGGAGGTGAGTTTTTCTAGAAAATTATTTTAGTGCATATTCTATTAAGTGATAGGGACTGGGAAGTAGAGATAAACTGTCCTCAAAATGATGTTGTTATCCCCATAGTCTAGAAAACTGTAATTTTAAAGTAAATTTAAAGTGGCGCTCTGTAGTACTATATTTTTTTTTACTTTAATAGAATACCGAGTTTTTTTTACCGCAAAAAGGACAATTTATTATCATTGTCTGCTTCTTGCCCTTTTAGAGAATATATATAAATATATAAAGATATAAATATATAAAGAGGTTGTTTTCTGTACTTATTTATTCACAACGGAATCCCCAGCTCTTTAATGGTGTCCTTGAAATAAAAGATCATCCCCAAACATACAGCATTCTTGGTTGCACAATGGAGCAGGTGCCATTCATTATTCACATGAATTACTTGACATGACAGGAGTATGTAATGCAAACTCAAACATTTGAAAAATAATGGAATATCTCTCTTTTTTTCCATTTTCTAAGTATGTGTCACTAGCATGAAAAAATAATAATTATAGAGGGTAATGTTTATTAAGCTGAAAATTTCATCCTCCCCCTTGTAGGCTGCATTCATTTAAAACTGTATCCAGAAGAAGATGTCAGTTGCAGTTGATGCTTGCAATGCATTTTATTGTTGTATTCCTTCAAGCATACAGTATGTCAGCTAATGTACAACGTAGTGTTGGGTTTGCTTACCATTTATATAACATTTATATAACACATCACTTTGTATAAACATTTGACAATGATTAAATATTATGGGCTTTTTTAAAAAAAATATTTGGATGTTAGAGAACGTATACTGTAGATATTACATGTGTAGTGTAAATATATCATATTTATTATTGTTTTATCATTTAGTTACAGTAAACTGTAAGGATCAGCAACCCATTTTGGCCATTTGTGGATTCTATATGATCATTCATTTTGTGGGTTCTATATGATCATTCATATAGAACCCATAAAATTTCCCCAACTTATATCATAAAATTGACCCACAAGTGGGTCAATTTTATGATATAAGTTGGGGAAATTTTGTGGGAGACGTCTTGTTGGGTTTACAACCTGTCAACAGTTTACAAACATGTGAAAAACAAACAAATCCAACAAGTCCAGTTTAATATGTGATTGTTTATGCAATAATGAGGTTAAATTAAATATCAGAAAGACACCCGAGTATAAAACACAGAAGTCACTGTTGATATTTAGAGAACCATAGCTAAGAAAACTTTTCTTAAAAACAAATACTGATCACAAGAAATCAGAGGTGCCAAAGGTGGCAGCAGTCACATATTATGTGGGACAGGACCAGCCATGGGGGCCCATCAGTGGCAGATTATAGTTTGCTCCCACTGCTCCAGCCTAATCTATGGTCCCATTTGGCCCATCCAATGGGAATTTTAGTTGGGGGATAGTGATTGCCAAGTTGTTTTCTGTTCCACTTCGCTGCCCCCCATAGATTGTTATATTTTATAATTATTTTATAGTCAATTTGCATAATATTTTCACTGATATACTGTAAATGTGGCAACATGCAGCATATTTTATACATAGATGGAACCAGTGGCACAGTCATCATGGCCCCTTCTCATTTCTATAGCGTCACTTAGCTCGGATGGAGAAAAGGAGCTGAGACTGTGACAAAATTGAAAAAGTCGGTTTACACAAGACACTAACGTGTCCATGCATAAGGCAAATAAGGAGAAAAAGAACAATGGGTCTGATTTATTAAGGAAAGTAAGGCAAGAAAAGGAATAAGTTTTCTCCTGGACAAAACCATGTTACAATGCAAGGGGTGCATATTAGTTTATTATTTTGCACATTATTTGCTAAATACTGCCTGCTTTTTTCATGTTGCACACCAATACTTGATAGCTTTATTTTTACACTGAAATTTAAAGTTGATTTAGGACATGCCTTGTATCAACTATAAATCTGTCCCCACATTTTAAATTTACCTCTCCATCCAATGCATCATGGTTTTGCAAAGGTGTTAAGTTACTCATTTTTTTTTGCTTTACTTTCCTTAATATATCAGGCCCAGTGTATTTTCTCTCTGTCCTCCATATTTGTGTCTGGGGAACATGCCCAGAGAAGAGTCAGGTGGAGCGAGGGTCCACACACTAATGTGATCTTGATTATTATCATGTTGCTTTCTCCCCTACTCTCTTACCCAACATTTTCCATCACCACTGATGTGGATGAGGGCAGCTTTGCTCTGTTCTTTAGATTAAATACTACATATGGTGCTGCTCTGCTACAACATTAGAGCACTGGGACTCTATGTACATGTGTGGTAAAACAGCAAATAAAATATAAAGTAGAAATTGCGCCTTATTTAGTCTTTAATAAATAAGACCCTTAGTCTGTGGGTGTTTGTGGCCAGTTCTTCTTTGTTGAGAAATACTTTCTGCATGTTGACTCAAATATATAACTGTCATTAAACCCTCATATATTGTAAACCACATCTTTACCTGACAATATTATTTGACCACTGCAATCAAGTGGTAACTAGGGCCTGACTTACAGCTGATCATAAATTTGGGACTTTTGCATACACACAAAAATGTCATCCTATAGATAGCATATAGCATATAGATAAGTCTCACAAATATGGTCATCATCATCATCAATTGGGGAACTTGTTGCAACAGGTCTACTGGATGCACAGAGAAACACCTCCCAAAACAGGTCCCAAAGTATGGATGCCAGGTGTGTGCATGGGCAGTGAAAGAAATTTGACGCAAGTTGCATTTTTGCCCGGCACAAATAGACATACATCAGCTCTAAATCAAGTCCTGCATAAAATGACTGTCATCCGGACTTCTTTCCATTTAAATATTATCTTGATTTGAATTGTTTATGTCTTTTAATTCAAATTATTTACTTTGAGCAATAGTTTTAATGAAGTAAATTCTACTTGTAATCCACTTCTGTTGTGATTAGCCAAGTCACTAATCAAAATAATATAATTGCATATTTTCCTTTCAATTAGTGAACAACTTTGAGATATTTCACTGTTTTTAGGGTGTATTTTACTGGGTGTTAGTACCTTTAGTATTTGCTGCTCATTGAAGCCCATATTTACACAATTTGGTGGGGCTTGAACCAACCTCTAGTCAAACAATGTAGGGGAACATTCACTCAGTTAGACTAATCAATCAAAGCATTACAACTTTCATGGGGATAAACTAACCTGTAGCCAATAAAAGAATTAGGACGGTAGCCAGAGTATTACAAGGTTCATAGGTTTAAATCAACCTGTACTAAGAACATTAGAATGTTCATAAAACAAAGGTAAAACAAAGGTAGCAAAGTGAAATGTTCTACAAACAGCAATATTAAATATAAAAGGAATGTTCATACATTGAACATGTTGTTCGATGATGTACTGTAAATGTGTCTAGACTGTCTTATTCTGCTTTCACATTTTTCCTCATCTTTTAACTGGAGGTTCTACAAAGAGATGACTTAAAAAAGAATTTGTGTGGTTTAGTTTAATCAGATTTTGTTCTGTGGGTCAAAATCAACTTGCACTGACAAAAAAAAATGAATCTGCTAATAATTGTCTTTTAAAAAAATGTTTTTTTGGAACAAGACATTCTATACAAATAATAAAGAAAGGAACATCTAATAATCAGTTTTACAAAAAAGGTTTTATGAGGGTAAAATAAGTATCTAAACATTAATCGCACATGTCTGACTTTTATGGACGACTTATTTCTGTGATACTGTTGTCTGAGCAAATCATATTCCAAATTAAAGGTCTTGGTCTGTCAATTTGCAGAAAAAATATTGCCATTGTAATTGCATTGTTTCAGAGTTATTTTGCAAAACATTTACCCACCATTTACAACAATGCATTACCATTTTCCTCTGGAAAATGTGACAGCTGGCAATATACCTGTGCACCTGCTGGTTGCTCTGGAAACCATGACAGTTAGTGAACTCTCCCTGTGCACCTGCTGAATGGGCTGGAACATGTGACCTGCTGGGTGGTCAGGAAACTGTGACAGTTATTTGCAGCTCTGTTGGGTGACCTGGAACACATGACCTGCTGGGTGGTCTAGAAACTGTGACAGTTATTTGCAACCACATATATCAGTGCTTCTTGCGGGGACCATTCCCAGCAATGTAACTTCAATGGAAGAAGCTATACATTTATTGTAGTGTATAAAGAAATTATTTAGTTCCTTTAATATAGTGATTGATAATATAGTTATTTATTCATTATACTCTTTTGTTAAAATTTCTTCATGTAATGTAGTGTATAAAAAAGTTATTGAATTCTAGCAATAAAGTAATTTAGTCATTACATTTCATTTTAATTTAAGGCAGTTATCAGCGGGTTTCTCTAGCTACTGCTTATTTTTGACCAAGATGATATGAACCAACAAAAAGATCAAATATATATATGAATATGAAATGTCATGAGGATAACAAAATAGAAATAGAAATAGAAAAATATATATAATTCCTTGTTCATACTGTTGACTCATTTCTAAACCGTCTTTAGACAGTCACTTATAAATCAATATCACGTTTTGTTTCACCGTCTCCTTTGAACAAAGTGATAGCTGATAAGTGGGCTTTAATAAAGGCTTGTTCTGTACAGGTCTGTAATTAAAAGCATGTCACTTTAGATGGAATCAAATCAAATATATTTCTGCCACAATATTTTGTAAAAAGAATATGATCATGGAAATCAGAACATAAGCAGCAGATGTCTTTTCATTTATAAAGACTGGCATTGAATAATCAGAATAAATAAAGAACACACACCATTTTGAAAGGTTATTGTATTCCATTATATTTCCTTTCTTGCAATAGAATTTTCATGCCTTGACTGTACTCAGGATTAACATGTATTGTGTTCCAGAGGTGCCAACGCACAAATCCATGTGCTTCAGAGGGAAGCCACGGTTACCAGCTTCAGAGGCCCATCTCCCCTAGGGTATAATAACATTACTGCGGCCCCACAATGGCAAAATAATGCAGACCACAAAAGAATTTTTTTAAATCTATTCTATGTTACAGCATCACTATATCACACCTGAGACACTTAAGGAAAGGAACCACGGCCCGGAGCATTGCTAAATAGGCAGGAGTTGCTGTGAAACCAATAGTAAAACTGGGGGGGGTGAGAGAACCTTGGAGTGGGTAAGAGACCTAGGTTGGGTCTAAGAGAACCATGGGAGTGGCGGTGAGAGAAATGTGTGTGGGGAATGAGGGAGCCTGGTGTGCCTGTACTGTCTGAAGGGAAGATTGTGGAGGCAGGATTTTGTTCTCATAGTCTGTGTTTAGGATGATGGTGATTTTGATGATAACAACAGGAATGTGACAATGAAGGTCTCTCTTTTACATCATGTGATGGGTAAAAGAGAGAGAGAGAGAACTAACTAACATCTACAAGGTCAGCTTCTGTACCATTTTTTTAATTCAGACACGTACTCATTGGCCACAACATAGCTACCTTTGAGATTAACCCTCCACATGTGTACATATACATTTTTTGTCATGTTATGGTTGGGTGAGAGTAATATTCTACAGTTTTCTGAAGATCTCTGAAGAAGTTAATAAACTAATTTTGTTTATATATGGAAAATAACTAATGTATATATTGATGAAATGGGTTAAGGATTATTAGATAGCACCGCTACGTGTCCACTCTGTGGGCAGCCCCAATATTCTCTAGCACACAGCATATCAATTCCTAAGGAACTATGGACGTCACAAACACACTGCAGGTTATTTATAAAGTTTATTCTGGCGTAAGGGAGATTGGGGGGAGTGAAGACATCTCTAATAAAGTACTGAGTATATGGGTGCAGAGTAATTGTTCAGAGCAGAGCAAAAAATAAATATCTTATTGAGAAATGAGGTTATTGAAACAAGGGGATGGACACATTATTAGAGGTGTTCCATGCTATGGCGAGGAATAAATAACCTTTTCCTCTCTGCAACAGCAAGTAAAATAAAAAATACATTTTAGTGAAAGGTGTGGAGTTAAAGTGGTTGAAGGGTAGACTTTGATGTGACTCTGTAGATTTTTTCACCAAGGTGCATCTCTAATTTGTGGAGTCATCTTCCAAAAGTAGAGAGGAGACATACACCTTGAAAGGTGTTGAACGGACTATCCAGATGCACTGGTAAAAAACAAGGTGTTGCTCCAAGTAATTATTATTATTATTATTAGCCGTTATTTATAAGGCGCAACAAAATTTCCACAGTGCCGTACAGAGACAGTCATAAGACCATACAGGGTAGATACAGTACTGAACATTAAACAAATACTACTAGAACTTCAAACACTCCAAACATAGCTTGCATAGTGATGTAGGAGCAGAAGAAAAGGTAGCGAAACAAGAGGGAAGAGGGCCCTGCTCATAAGAGCTTACATTCCAGAGGGAGGGTAAACAGACAGGAGGCACAAAGGGAGTTAGAGGAGGGGATCAAGGGCAAGAGAGGGGGGAGAGAGAGGGTAAGGTAATCAAGAATGGATAGAAGATTAGGGGGATGGCTGGTAGGCTTTGAAGAAAAGATGAGTTTTGAGTGCCCATTTGAAGGAGACCAAATATGGGGACAGTCGGATGGAGTGAGGGAGGTTGTTCCAATGAAGAGGGACAGCCCAGGAGAAGCCTTGGATTCTGGAGTATGATGAGGTGATCAGTGTGGTGGAGAGGCGACGGTCATTGGCCAACCACAAGGAACGGGATGGAGTGTGAATGGAAAGGAGGTTAGAAATGTAAGGGGCAGGGGAGTGGGAAAGGGCCTAAGTAATATGTTGTATTTGTATGACAATTGGTTCACCCTGTAAATGCTTCTGCTTTGTTTAGGCGATAGGTACAATTGAATTAACAAAAAGCTATGCATGAAAAAATCAACGCAAAATAGAATCTTTAGTCCTGAAAAATACAAACATGGTAACACTTTACTATAATAAAGTATCTCTCATAAAGGCTTAAATCATTCTCCCAATTACATTAACTAATAGTCACTTTTGTGATGGGTTTTTACTACATAGTTTATGTCTCTTTTATTCACAAACTCATTTTCATAACATTTGCATAATGGACCAAAAATGGTTTAATTATCTTTAGTTAGTCTTGCTAATTTGTTTTTTACCAAAATGTCTTTTCAAATACAAATTGTGAGGTTCAAAATTATAATTATACCAAAATCTGTACAATGGCACTAAATTTGATCAGGTAAGGTGTATGTGCATGGAACACAAGTGCCTAATTTTTTTTTGTGGCACGTAACAGGAGTTTGGCTCAGTCAAGTGTGGGAGTGGCATCCGTAAATTGTGGGTATTGTTGAAAGGATTGGGTCATGGTTAATGAATTGGAGGCATTGTTGGGCGTTCAATTGGGCCTGACCACCAATGTCGGACGTTATGGCCAAGGGTGGCGGGTGTTACAGGGTAGGCAGGCTTTTATATGAGTGTTAGAGTCCTGCTTGTGTTTTGTAATTAGTAAATCTTTTGTTTTAGTTAATATTTTTTGGAGAACTTGTACTTTCTGGGGCTGGTGGAATACATGTTAGCATAAATATAAATTATTTATTATAATTGTGAAAATAGGACATGGTAGTTGGAGCCATAAAACTCCACTGGATAGAGTTGGCTGGGACTTAGGATAAGTACTTCAAAATTTGATTAAAAAAAACAAAAATCCCATATATTTCATCTTTAGTTTTGCCTTGCAATAAAATTATAATTTCTTTAATCAGTTGTATCTTTTGAAATTGCTGGACAATGTACCATTTTTTGCACGTACCCTCAGTTTTAATGCAAAACTACCCATACGGTGATAACATTTTATTAAAAGACTGGCAGGATTTAATTGCTGTGTTCATAACAGATTGCTCTATTAACAATAATATTTTGACTCAACAATATTTACGATTTACTAGCAATACAGTAGATGCGTTGAACAGGTCATTTTAATTACTTTCTGAAAATCCCTCTAGTCCAGCATATAATATTCTTAAACATTTAGGTGGAAAAAAATGATTATATTATAGTTACGGTAAATAAGTTTTGGAGCTTAAAGGATATGCAGCTAATGAACATGCTGTGAGAGAGCTGATTTTGTGAGGTGGCACTTTAACTGACTCTGAACCCAAAGAGATGTCTAATTATTTTTATGTTTATTTTTAAGCAGTGACACACTTTTTATTGCATGGGGATTATGTGGTACAACACTAATTGCCAAAGATATATTCATTGTAACCTTCACAAAAAACTTCTTTGAATAATTGAGCAGAACATTGCCTTCTATTTTGGTGCTATGCTTAAGAGAATAAAGAAAACAACATGTTTATTACAACCTGAAATAAGGTTTTATATATTTTGATTTTATAAAATTCTGATGTTTAATTAGGCTGCTTTTTGATGTTATAAAAAGTTAAAGGGTAGTGTCACACCGACACATTTGATTCCACATTTAAAGAGCAGCGTCTAATTGCTCCAAATGTAAAACATTCATTTCTAGGAATAAAATAGGTTGGATGTCACTTGAGCGCTTTAATCATTTGATCCGTTTCAAACACTGAAAGCCACGTTTTGGAGGAGTGACTAATACGCTATAAAAGTGAAATGCATTATATCTGAGCAGAGCTACGTTCATTGTAAATTGTGACTTTTTAAAGCACTGCACTTCACCAGCTGCAATAAAAGCAGCATAGAAAATAGGCATGAATGTCTCTGGAGGTAGAGAAGAGCTAGAGTGAAAAATACCTTTGCCAAACTCAAGCGCATGCTGCCATGTTCGAATCAAGCCCTACGCACCTCAAAGTTACTTACTTTTATGCCGTATAGTCCTGAGTACTAGTGATAACAGTCTCCTATGAATGCTCTAACATGTGTTTGCAAAGAGGAGCAACTGTAAAAATGCATTTTATGTTTAGTAGAACATCCTAATAAAAATTTTTCCTTTGAAAAAAATAAATTAAAAGTAAAAACAATTTTTTTACTGTTTTATCGCTTATGCCTATATTATTAACAGATAACTTTAATTTAACATTTTTTTGTTTTTCTGTGCGTTCTTTTGCAAATTTATAATCCACATAGTTATTGGACGTATCCTGCAGTGTCTTGTGTGATAGAGTACAACAGACCTACACCTGAATTCATCAGCGCACATATCTTCATAAACTGTTCCTTGTTGATTTCGAGAGTGCGCAGAGGCAATTTGCGCGTGCTTTAAAAAATTCACATTGCACTCAGTATCTGTGCCTTGATGTCTTTGAAAAAGTTTGACAGAGCGAACTGATACGCAGCAGCCGGAGTCATACTTCATTACTACATAAGAACTGCTATGAATCTTATCCACATGCCTTTTATTCTACTACAAACGCAAAACGCAGAGGTACAGCAATACTAATACATAGTAGAGTTCCACTGACTGTTGAATCACAGATATCTGACCCTCATGGTAGATATATTATCTTGAAGGGCACTTTGGGCCAGAATCCTGTAACCTTAGCCTCAGTATATGCCCCAAACGTGCAGCAGGGAGCTTTTTACGCAGATTTCTTTCAGCAACTATCCTCTCATGCAAGTGGTATGACTATTGTAGGAGGGGACTTTAATACGATCTTGGACCCATCTCTAGATAGATCTAGCCAAACTCATATCTCCCCAGGACACTCTAAGGAGTCTAACAGGCTGAAGGACCAATTGAGTCGGGATGAGTCATTACTTCTTAGAGAAGATAACATTAGTCAGATATCTCAGGCTATTACTGATTATGTTTCACAGAATGCGACCCCGGAGATCTCACAACCTATACTCTGGGAAGCCCATAAGGCTACTATAAGGGGCATCTTCATCAGAATGGCAGCGCATCAAAGGCAGAAAGAAAAAGAGCGCATACGCGAACTCGAGCAACAGATTCAGCAAGTTGCATCTCGCCACCAAACAAACCCTAAAAAGAAGCTATATTTAAAACTCCTCTCACTTAAAGGGCAGTTGAATCAAATACTATCAAAACAGGCGGCTAAGACTCTGTTGTGGGTTCAGCAAAAATATTATGAAAAAGGCGACAAAGCAGATAGTATCTTGGCTCGCAAACTTCGAGCCCGCCGCACCCGCAACAGAATAATATCGGTAAAAGATTCTATGGGTTCTCCTCTTTTTGACCCTCAAAAAATTGCGCAACGGTTTAGGGATTATTATGCTTCCCTATATAATTTGTGTCCAATGATAGAAGATCCAATCCTCCTTAAAGCAAACATTAAGAGCTACCTCCGCTCCTGCCACTTACCAAAACTCAATAGAAGTCAGTTGGCGACCCTTAACGCAGAGATCACCCCAGAGGAAATTACTGAGGCCATTAAAGCGCTGAAACGTCAATCAGGCCCAGGTCCCGATGGATTTTCTTCTTTATATTACAAAAAATTTGTTCCCCATGCTTTCAGGGTTATTTAGCTCGATTCTAGAAGGGGGCAAATTTGAAGGAGCCACCACCGGAGCGGGGATTATCATAATACCTAAACCAGACAGAGATCCGACGGAAGTGAGTAGCTATAGACCCATCTCCCTGCTTAATGTTGATCCAAAACTTTTTGATAAGATACTAGCAAATAGACTAGGGGCTGTTCTCCCTTCACTGGTCCATCCGGACCAAGTCGGATTTGTTCCAGGAAGGCAAGCTTCGGATAACACAAGAAGAATAATATATTTAATCCATATAGCTAATAGTGAGTCTCTCCCTGCCTTGGTGGTTGCTCTAGACGCTGAGAAAGCCTTTGACAGAGTGGCTTGGCCATTTATCCAGCAGACTTTGGAAAGCATGGGGATCCAGGGTTCCTTTTGTAAAGGGATCTCGGCACTATATCATAATCCCACAGCTTCAGTGTTAGCGAACAGCCTCACATCCACACCCTTTAGAATAAGTAATGGCACTCGCCAGGGCTGCCCCCTATCACCCTTACTTTTTGCCCTCATTATGGAACCCTTGGTTGCTAGAATTAGAAACAATACGGAAATTACGAGTATTCCCACGAGCTCTAGAGATAATAAGATAGCTCTATACGCTGATAATGTTATACTTACATTAACTAGCCCGCATGAGTTACTGCCTAATCTTTTTGAAGAAATTTCGCTCTATAGTTCCTTATCAAACTACAAAATTAATGCGGACAAGTCGGAAATCTTAGATCTTAATATTTCTCAGCATATCACCCAGCCACTTAAAACCACATATAATTTTCGATGGCAACATAATAAGATTAAGTATTTGGGAATATATATAACCAAGAATTACTCCTCTTTATACGCAGCTAATTTCCCTAGACTAATTAATGCAATTCGAGGCTACCTAACACAATGGAATAAATTTCACATTTCCTGGATTGGCAGGATGGCTTCAATTAAAATTAATGTTTTACCTAGATTGCTTTATCTGTGGCAAACACTCCCAATTCAGGTTCCCTTGCATGTTCTCCAGCACCTACAGCAAATGGTATCTAAATTTGTATGGGCAGGGCGTAAGCCTAGAGTACGTATGCGAATACTCTCTAAACATCAAACCTCTGGAGGACTGGGCCTCCCAAATATAATAAAATACTACAGAGCTACGCATATGTCTCAGTGTATCTTATGGCACTCACCTCCTCAATATAGAGTGTGGACGCAGATTGAGACAGATATATTACAACTGTATTCTCCGTACTCTTTACTCTGGATACCATCCCAACATAGGACTAGACGTTTAGCCCAGCTTCCAACTGCTCGTTTTTCTGTTTCATTGTGGGATCAAGTGACCAGATTCTATAAGTTGCGATCCAACTACCCATTGCTTGTCCCACTTTGGAACAATAAAAACTTTGAGCCAGGGTTAGATCATAAAATGTTTCACTACTGGTCCACACATAACTTGCTCTTCATTTGGGATCTGGCTCCATCTGGGGTTTTTCCTACATTCTCAGACTTACAGAGAAGATTTCATTTACCTCAGAAAATCTTCTATCAATATCTTCAACTTAGGCACCTCTATTGATCTTTAAATGCGCCCCCCCATTCGGTTCATTGTTCTTCTTTAGAATCTCTGTGTCGCCATTCCCTGACTACCAGAGGCTTAATCTCCACTTTGTATCAATTGATTAATAGCTTTGGCCAGCTCGACAAAGACCCTCATGAGCTCGCCTGGGAGAGGGACGCCGGGGAGACCCTGACTCCTAAAGAATGGTCAAAGGTGAGAGCTAACATAGCTAAGTCATCTATATCAGTTAGGATAAAGGAAAACTCTTATAAAATTTTCTACAGATGGTATTTGGTCCTCTCTCGTCTCCACTCTATCTTTCCGACTACTAGCGATAGATGTTGGAGAGGGTGCGGTCTGCGGGGTACCCTGTTGCACGTTTGGTGGTGCTGTCCTAAATTACGATCTTATTGGCTTCAAATTCATAATCTCATCAAGGATATTACACTGGTTAAAATCCCTGACTCCCCCCTATACTCGCCTCTACCCAGACGGCTCCAGGGCACTAGTCGGTCCACACAAAAACTTATCAATCATATATTAAATGCTTTTAAATATTTAATTGCTGCTCTATGGAAAAACACCTCTCCCCCATCTCTCTCAGCCACTATTAATAAAGTTTGGTCAGTTTATAGGATGGAAAGTATCACAGCTCATCTTAAAGACAATCCAGTGAATTTCAAGAACACATGGTCTTCCTGGACGAATTACTATGATGCTGAACCTCCCTTGACAACCGTTTGACAAATCTCCATTGCTTTGATAGGTTTCCCCATCAGGCTTATGAAGGATCACCACACATATAAGTTTTGTAAATTCCCAAATTAAATTGATCTCTATATAACCACACGGGTTAATGCCTCCCTTCCCTATAGTCTGTAGCATAAAACAATGAGTAAAATATTCTCCTGTTCCCCTCCTCATCCCCCTAAAACCTTTCCTTTCCTTTTTGTTCGTCTCCCCCCCATTGAAAAATAAAAACAAACAACATTTTTCTTTTCCGTGTACAACATACCGGATTTTAGATAATTAATCAAAGTCTTTCTTACTATTGTGTATAAAGTTTATTGAATTTCATATGTAAGCAATATGTTTATACAATTCTTTTTGTATGTTTCAAACTCATTGTTTTGTTTTGAAAAAACCCCAATAAAAATTATTTAAAAAAAAAAAAAAACAACCGCTTTTATTTTCTGGACAAATGAAGGTTAAATTGTTGTTATATCTCAACCTTTGGTCATTGGTATACAATTCCTAAGCATTACTAATTTGATCCTCGTTTGAATGGAAATAATTGTGTGAGGTGGCTGCCCTAACTGGAGCATACTGAATCAACTACCGGCTGGCTACTGTCACAAGCACCCGAGTGGACTTGTATCCAAGTAAATTATATCAGCTAAATCATCTATATTAAGAAGCACCTCCTTATTCCTAGTACAGTTCAGAGGATCTATCCTTATCGATCTTACAACAACTAAGGCCTGTGAATCACCAATTTTATATTTTCTGAGCGTATAGATAAAAATCCTTAATAGAACTGCTCCTGTCTTGTTCAATCGGTTACCCGGACAAATTAAGTTTGTTCTTAGACTTATTACTTTCAGATTATTATTGTGGCGGAATCTTCACATACAAACAGCTTACTCCCAGCAACTTTGATTTAGAAAAAACCAAAGTGCATGGGTTATACAAAACACTCATGGGGTAAATGTATGAAGCTTCGATTTCTGCAAGGCGCCGGAAATCGATGACTTTGCAGGGTAAATTTAAAGCAGCGATGGCTTGTAAAGGCTTGCTTGTGCAAGCCATCGCCGCTTTAAGTTTTCCCTGCAAAGTCTCCGATTGATTATTGTTACAAATATAAAAACATATAACTTTTAATTATTATATTAATGTTATTATATTTTAGGATGTCACTAATATAAACTGATATAATAGGGTTGAGTACGCTGCCTTATCTAGCATTGATCTAGGTATTTTTTATGGATGTCATATTTTTATCAATTATTTGTTTTAGATTGTTTTACAATTATGTATGTTTATTGGGCTTAATAAATAAATTTTAAGGTAGTTTGTAAGAGAGCCATTCCTACTAATTTATTTCTGCCATAGTGAGTTAATTTTTTAGTTATATGTTTTTTTGTATAACAGCTGTTAGTCAGCGCTGTTCATTTATTTATTTTTCTTTTGTCTTGTGATAGGATTTTTAGCAAGATCCTGTGTTATCAACTGGGTATTTGTAAGCTCAGTACAAGAATTTGTGTTGTATTGATAATTCAGGCCCTTTATGTCAATGTCCGAGTGTATGAGTTAACCTTCACAAATATTTGTGAGTTTCAGACGCTTATCAAAATTGAAGATATTTAAGATAAACTTGTGAGGTAAGGTTGCTTCCTATGAACACCAGAGAACAGACTCGCTGTCTAAGTCTATTGAAAAGTGGGACAATGAGCCTCAGACTGAAATGACAGAGAACAATACCTCAGCTACACTGCAAGCGCACATATAATGTCAAGTATCTTAAGTTCTATAAAGGTATGAAACTGTCTGGACCCTGTGTATTTTAGGTCTGTTCCATTTCTTAACAATTGGCTCCACAGGAAACTTTCCACCAAAGCATCAAGAAAATATAAATAATGCCTGTTATGTACACTGAAACATTTACACTATATTGTATATTGTTAGCACCCTGGGTCTCATTTACCGTTAGAATCAAAGGCAAAAAAATTAGCAAATTTGCGCCTTGACAATACCATGTTACAATGGAAGAGGGGATTTAACAGGGCATATTCAATTAGGATTCGACATCGCGATTACACAAGGCTGCGCGTGTAAAGTGTCATTACGGTACCGCAACATTGCAGATTTCCGTGCGCACCCCTATGTTGCGGTACTGGGACCCGTGCAGCCACGCCTCAGCGCGGGTGCGAATCCTAATTGAATATGCCTCAAAATGTGCTGAGAGATTTAGAGGGGGCATGTCCTAGCTCAACTCTAAATAGCAGTGTAAAAATAAAGCTGTCCAGTATTTTTGTGCTACATGCAAGAGCATGCAGTTTTTGCCCTGCGTGCAAAAAAGTGTATGCATGGCAATATGGTTTGTTCAGGAACAAATCTGTGCCTTTTTTTGCTTCTCTTTCGCTCTCTCTCCCTTCCTCTTCCTCTTTCTCTCTCTCTCCCTTTCTCTCTCTCTCTCTCTCTCTCTCTCTCTCTCTCTTTCTCTCTCTCCCTCTTTCTTTCTCTCCCCTTCTCTCTCTCTCCCCCTCTCCCTCTCTCCCTCTCTCACCTTCTCTCTATCTCCCCCTCTCCCTCTCTCTCCGTCTCTCTCTCTCTCTCTCCCCCTCTCCCTCTCTCTCCCTCTCTCACTCTACCCCCCTTTCCCTCTCTCTCTCCCCCTCTCCCTCTCTCTCTTTCCCTCTCTCACTTTACCCCCCTCTCCCTTTCTCTCTCTCTCCCCCTCTCCCTCTCTCCCTCTCTCTCTTCCCCTCTCCACCTCTCCCTCTTTAGAGTTTACGTATCTCTGTCCTAACCACTACAGCTATATCCAATGATCCATTGCTTAGACTCTGCCACTTAAAGTACACAGCATGACAGCAATATGAATGTATTCTACTGCTATTTATTTTCTTTTGCAGGTTGCAATCTGAATAACTTAAAAGGTCATAAATAGCATCTCAAGTAATCTGGTCAATTGCATACAATATAATCCAGAAATCCATTATGAGACACGTATTGTAAAAACTAATGGAGATAAAGGAAGAGGTAAGTCAAGTGAATCGAATAATTTTTGAAAAGGCTAAGCGACTTGTGAATCAGACAATAAAACACAGTGGGAAGTTCAATAAAAAAAGTATTATGTGTGCACCTGAGTGAGAATGATCATTTTTGTCATGCTGCGGTAATGTTTGTATGTACATGCTCCATGTGCGATGTTTTAAAATATATACTATCAAGTTGTCTTTATCTGCCATGTGTTTTAATGTAAATATTCACAATCATGTCAAGGGATATGGTGTAAATAGATTCACTGATGTGTTCTCTATTGAATCCCTGTTTAATTAATAAACATCTCTTAACAATGGTAATATTCTGTCAGTGACCTTTGAGTCCTTTACCTACCTAGTACATAATTCATTTGTGTTGAATAATACCATAAATAGACACAATAATGGCAATAAACCAACATTATTTTTAAGAATATCCAAGTAAACTTTATATTTATTGTGTGCTTTTTTGGCAGCATATTGCAATAGATATGGTTTTTAATTTATGGATTTCATATAGGGAAAAAAATAATTTTCTAGCTAATTAGTGGAACCTCGGAAACGTTCCTTAAAATGTAAATTACTATAATCCTGAGTGTAGGTGTACAAAGTATGTGTACTTTGTACCAGGTGTGACTCAATTATTGTGCTTAGAGACAAATATACTCTATATATTCTAATTTAGAAATTTTATTCTTTTGGAGTTATATCACAGCTGCTTTGTATTTTGATGTGAGAGTCAGTCAGGTTAGGATGGGAGTACAAGGTAAACGATTGGGGTGCTAGCAACTTTTACCTAGGTTTAGTTTAGGGCTGCATGAAGCCCCACAATTTCTGTTTGTAACAATTTGGCTGAATTATGCTAAAAAATTATGCATATGTTGCATAGTTTTTTTTTTTTAAAGAAATAATATTTTTGCTCTGATTTGCAAGATCCCAACTCTAACTTGCCTGCTCTGCTTCCTACCAGACATGTACAATCCCTATGGGAGCAGCAGTCACCACAACAATGCACATTAAAATTATGAAGGGTGTTTCCTATAAAACCTCTACAGATTTGTTTGAGATATAATAGGAATTGGTTACTTGTCGTCACAGTTCTGCCATCAAGTTTTGAAAGATGTGTCTTGATGTAGATTTTTCCTCTATCTAATACTCCTAGGAGTGATGGTCCGTGGCAATAACCATGGCTGAGTTGTAATTGTCCCATGGGATTACTACAACTTTACGTGAATATGGCTGACAACTTATAGCGTGCACTTCACAAATGTCATCAGATGCATCTTTAGACCCAGTATGATTAAGATGTACATCATCATCATTGCCTCAGTTAATATTACTATTGTTAATTTGGCCGCTGGCTTTTTGTGATTAACACGCCTAATGTACTGATCACTGGGTGAGAATTGTGCTGTCCTTTTGCATTTAGCTCTTTTGTTTCACAAACTTATAAATAGGTGTCTATGGTCTGTTAGCATCTGAAATTCATATAGTTTGATCTTGATTTCGTGTACCAAAGGAATTACTATACAGGTTATCTATTTTTCACACTGTCCGGTAGCTAACACACCTATTAATCAGTGTGAAAGTAACGTGCCTTGTTCTCCAATATTTCATAGTTATCACTGTTTAATAGTTATTACGTGTGATATATTGGACAGTCATTGTTAACTGTTTCAGCACCATCCTCTTGTTTGCCGTGTCCACGAATGTGTGTGAAACGAATAAAAAAACAAAGATGTAGCTGCTGCTTTGAACAGCCACAGCAGCAGCAACTGAAATCTATAGAGCACTGATGAGGTTAATGGGGAGCAAAATAGTTATGTCGATAAGCGACACACAAGTTCCATGGATTTGAGCCTCTGTGGCATTAAAGGATTGAAAAGCAACACCCTCCAGCCTTTGCAGCACTAGCACCTGAAAATCAGAAGGACCTAATGCCTTCATGTAGTGTCCGTGTTGATGCTGTCGCACTTAAAATCACCAACAATAGCAGCATTTGGTAAAAAAAACCAAGACATTTATTTACTAGTGTCGCTAATGTAGACAACCTACAAGTTCACAGTTTTGGCAGCCAATTATCAAGAGCTGACAAAGGGCTCTGGCTCAATTTCAATTGTAATAGGCGTCCAATTTGAGGTTTCAACTAAAATGACCAGACATCTTTATTAGAAAGTACTGCAGCATTTATTTCTCTCTCTCTCTCTCTCTCTCTCTCTCTCTCTCTCTCTCTCTCTCTCTCTCTCTCTATATATATATATTGTAACAAAACGCACCCTTCTCGTGGCACTTTTGTCACCTTATGTTGCAAGAACACCCAGCAGATATCAGAAACACAAAAACTTCTTGTTTTAAATCAAATATATTTATCGTTTGCATCACAATAAATGGCAATACTTCTGTCAAGATGACACCTGCAAGCAACCCCTTTTCCTTGCACCTCCTGGTGACCCTACGGCTAACTAGACTCAGTACAGCTCTCTATTGACTGGCCAACTAGTTCAGCATCAGTCACATCTAACAAGAGCATGACTCCGGATGAAATACACAGGTCTCCTCCCACAGGCTTGGGTGACTGACAAACGACACTCCCACCTTGTCTTTAAAGGAAGTCTCCTCAGGTGCTCTGTAACGCCTATTCAGTACAGCCACCCTCATCAGCTCTGCTGTTAGCTGTGGAAACAAACACGTTAAAGCATGTAAGTAAATCACATTTTACATTTACTTTATCACATGTCTCTGACCTGTACATAACTGAACCTAAGCACAGTGTACACCTGTATATAACTTGGTTTGTAGTCTTTTACTTGCAGACTGTTAGCTCCATAGCTAATTCCACTCTGAGAGACCTGTGGAAAACCACTCCCATTGCCCCAATATATATATATATATATATATATATATATATATATATATATATATATATATATATACACACACACACATATACATACACACAACCACACACACACACAATTGTTTTTATTGTATTGTGAGGACCCATGTCTGGAACATGACACATCGAGACACCTCTTTTCTAATGCCCTGTCAACAGGACAAATATATGGGTATGTGTAGGAGTAGGAGCTATTTGTCACCAGAGTTACCACTGGAGATTTACAGTTTGACTTTGCGCAACAAGCTTTATTTCTCTAAACAGCTGTTACATGGTTTATTGTGTAGAATTTCACAGCCAGCCAGCTCTGATCTTTCGGTGCTGATGCTTCAGCCATGAGGCATGCAACACAATCATGCTTTCTGGACAACCAGCATGTTTTGATAAATCTTGATCATGTGCTTCTCCACAGCTTGAATCTCATCTTTGTCCCTGGTTTTTCGTTACACTTTTTTACAATCTGAAAAGAAGTAGAGCAGTCCATTACGAATCTACAAAAACAGAGAAGGCAACATGCTTTTGTATAACAAAACTGTGTGCTACAACGACCTGTGTAAGCCTTGGCTGGGCACTGCTCCTGTGTTGCTGCATCACTACACCGTCTCCCTTTTAATGTTTGACCACTTGTCTCACTGTCATAGGGGATTGCTCGTCATCACTCTATAGCTGGACCGGTTCAAAACAGATACAGGGTTTCCAACTTACAGTCCGGATCAATGTCCTTTTCATCCAAATTCTTGCTTTTGAAATCAGTGAGTCTGCCACTCTTGAGAGTCAATAAAATTTTGCTAATCTTGGCAAGTTGGAGGGTACCTTCTAGAGGGTGGTAATACTGATGTCGTGCCCAAGAAAGTTCATGCTTTTGAAGCTTCATGGAAGACAATTTGTGGGACTGTTTGGCTCCACACTTTCGAGCAAACAGGCATATGCAGCTAGACCATCTGGAGTGTGCAAAGTAGCTGGTCTGACATACATATAGATATTTTGAGCAGCCACTCCACATTCTTTATGCTTCTCTGCAAAAATTTCTTGCATGGCTAATGTCAGCAGGTTGGGAATTTTTCTCTCTTGTTTTCTCTGGATTTCAATCTATGTGAAGTTCCGGCAAAGCTACCTCTCAAGCTCGGAAAGTGCAAGGGCAACATCTTTGCGAAGATCCGAAGTATGTCTTTTAAAACAGGTAGTCAACAAAATCTTGGAAACTTCCCCTTCACTCTTTTGATTGTAAAAATGTACCTGTGCTGTGGTGATTTTTGCAAGCTTGCTGCTTCTCATCCGAATACACATGCATCTTTTTCTTCATCTTCAGTGAAATTTAAGAGCTGAGGTATGTTTCAAGGCAGCTGATGAGATCAACTATCCATCTTGCCTGATGGATCGTCCTTAAGTTCAACTGCAGTAGTGCAGCCCTCCATCATGGCTCAGCACTCCACAATGCTCTATATCTTTGCAAGCCATGATCAACCTTCAGTGACAGCGAAGGTGTCTTAAATGTACCTGTATTCTCGTCAAAGTCAGTTGGCTACATCTACATGCAGAAAATGCAATGGGATGGTAAAGTTTTCCATCCTCTCCAAATGGGTAGCTCTTCTGGCCTGTAACAGTTTCTCTTCTGGCCTGCCTATTTCTCTATGTTTGTAACAGATGTACTTGTGCCTGCCAACATCTGAACTAACCCGGTTGAAGAGATGCTGTCCCATTTACATGATGTATCTGTAATTTTTGACTGTGAGTAAGATTTCATCTGGGGTCATGTGGCTCAAGAGATTCTAAAAGGCGCTCCTTTAGGCGTACTCTATTTTTGTCAGGTTTGGGTTTGCAGAGCCTTTAGTTTAGCTTGCATCGCTTCATGTGTCGCCACAGGTATTTTTTTTACAACCAAGCCTTCGCAGGCTGCACACTGCATGAATGAAGCCTTTGACATCCATCTATTTGTTTGGAAGTTTGCAGGGTGTTAGAGCATTGAGTCCTGTCCTTATTGCCTTAGCTTTGTGTGCAAAATCGCCTCTATTCCAAAGATGTGCCAATTGTATGCACCTTTCTTTTGAGTGCTTGGGGAATTTCATGGCCCAGACTACCTCAGTCTCAATGTGGTGAACATGCTCCATATGCCGGGCTGTATTTGAGAGGGCTTCTCACAGTATAGGCAGTTCTGCTTTTTGTTGTATGCCCTGAAGCCATCACTGTTTTTGGATAGCATTAGGACGAGCACTGCATCGCCTTTCTAGCCTTCTGTGTTGAAAACATTGCTGCCATCAGGTTGAGAATGGTCATCTATAGAACTAAATTTATATATTTATTTGTTTTTCTTTCAAAAAAATGAAAAACAAACCCATTAGCATGCCAGACATCATCAAGTTTATGATGATGACTGGTGTCTCTTTAACACATTATCCATTAAGGTTTCTGCCTTAATTGTCGAAATTTCATTGCTTTTTAGAGTTTGAGTAGAACAGTTTAAATAGTTTTCTTACAATTTAGATGGTGTGTAAGTGTAAGGAACTTTAATTGGATATGTTAAATCGTAAGGTTTTTTTGTATATGGAATTTCATAGTTTTTTGTAAAGTTAAAATATGTATGATGTCAAGTTCCGAAACACCAACACAGAAATTTAACGGCAGATAAGAATCACTTGGCCTATCAAATTTCCAATAATTTTTTTGATCCCTAATAAACAAGAGTGTTTAAATAGGCACATGGGCAGGAGGACAGGAGCACACATGGGTAGTGTTACACATGGGCAAGGGGACAGAGGCACACATGGACAGATTGTCAGGGGGACACATGGGCAAAGGGACAGAGGCACACATTGGCAGGGTGGCACATGAGCAAGGAGACAGAGACACACATGGGCAGAATGGCAGGGAAGACATGGCAAGGGGACAGGAGCACACATGGGCAGGATGACAGGGAGACACATGGGCAGGGGGACAGAGGCACACAGGGGTAAGTGAACCGAGGCACTCATGGGCAGATTGACAGGGGGTGACATGGGCAAAGGGACATCGACATACACGGGCAGGGTGGCAGGGGGAAAGAGGCACACATGAGCATGGGGACAGAGAGACACATGGGCAAGGGGACAGAGGGATAGATGGGCAGGGGAACAGGAGTACACATGGGCAGGAGAACAGGAGCACACATGGGTAGGGTGGCACATGAACAAGGGGACAGAGGCACACATGGACAGGGTGGAAGGGTGACACAATGGCAGGGGGACAGAGGCTCACATGGGCAAGGGGACAGAGGCACACATCTGACACTTGGACAGAGGCAGACGTAGACTTTTAATGTAGGGGGGGTGATTTTGCAAAGACACGCTCCCTTCACGCTTTTTGGTTGGCACCGGTTGGCCCTGCCCCATTTTTTGCAGATTATCGGACCTCTCTCTAGCACTTGAGTGGCAGTGGGTGAGGGGCATCAGGAGCACCACAGAGTCCTGGGAAAGAGATGCCTACAGCACTGGTGCTGGGGACTGCTACTAACCTACGGATCTGTCATTCTCCCCACGCCGCATCCTGCACTGTGGGGATTGCACTCTGCTTCTCTGCTCTCTCTGCGCTTAGGTAAAGCCTTTTGCTGTGCTTTCCTGGCCACACAGAACAGCTGCACCCGGCGCCTCGATGTTTCCCGGTGAGGAGCACCCGACAGACGAGTTCTACACTCTCTCAACAACTCCGTAACTCAGTATGGGGCATAATTCAGTTTCACCGTTGTAGGGACTATTCAGTCTGACAGCATATAAAGGTAATAATTATTTGTCCTCATTCATTCCTCCTATTGGTGATGGTATGATGATTATATCTGTGTGTATAGTATGACGATGATATCTGTGTGTTTATTCTTAGCTAGAATGCTGTCTGCTTATCTATAAATAGCTATTAGTGATTGTAGATTGACTTATTGTTCCGTATTCATCCCTTGTGTGGAGCTAGTGCGATCAATGTTAGTCCACTAATGACATCTGTCTGTAACTGCTTGGTTGATTTAATATCTAGTCACACACAGTAGTATTTATACTGTCAGGTAATACTAATTACTATGGTTTAAAATGCTAGCATAGCACTTTATATACACTTTACATGTTAGTATGTCCCAGACGGAGCACAGAGCACTTTTAAATTGGGCTCTGTTACACAGCCGCCCTGGCATCGCTCCGCTCTGAGGGATTAAACTATAAAATGAGAGCGGTGCCAGGGCTAAAAATGGTAGTATGTATCCCCTGCAGCCCCAAAACCCCAACCACCCTTCCTGTACCCAGCAAAAATGGCTAATTTCTCTGGCTAACAGTAGGGAATTTCTTAGCGAGAGGGTCAGCCATATTTGTGCTCTCAAGTGAAGCCAGTCAAAGTACACCCAGCACACACCTCTAGCTGACGCAACGTTATGGAATCCCCTATCTTTAAAATGGGGCATATTTTACTAAATTGTAAAAAAACCTGTAACTCTCTCAAAATGTTAAGCCCTCAAAGGCGCTCCTCAGCCCTAACAGCTTTCTAACCAAACATTCCAAAAGTCTTAAAACCTCCTGAACACTGAGTTATGGGTCTCCCAAAAAAAGGAGAGTTTTGCAAAACAGGAAGTGGAAAAAGACGTTGACATTTTCAAGTTTAGATTATTCATAATTTGTCATTTTTTATTATTTTTTTATGAAAATTGGCATGCGGAACATATGTACGGCACTCCATTCGCATGCCAAATTTCAGCTTATTAGCTTTAAAATGTTTTAAAATGTTTCCCACTAATAATCTTATTGAGCACCTATGAATCCTGAATACTATCCCTTATTATATCTTCCAGTAATTTCCCCACTATTGATGTCAGGCTTACAGGTCTATAACTCCTTAGTTTTCATCTCATTACCTTTTTAACCAATGGTACGACATCTGCTATTCATCAATCCTTGGTACTGATTCAGATGAAATTGAATCTATGAAAATTAAGAATAGCGGTCTACCTATTTCTAAGTTTATCTCCATAAGAACCCTTGGATGTATGCCACCTGGACCTGGAGCTTTATTTATTTATCTTGATTTTATTTAGTCGTCTTTGGACATCTTCCTTTGTCAGACAAGTATTAATTAATGGTATGGTTTCATTTCCATTTTTATGTATTATTCCTACCACTTGTTCCTCTCTAGTAAATACTGAAGAAAAGAAAGTGATAATACCTCTGCTTTTTCCTTATTATCATTAATCAATCCCCCCAACTCTTCTTCTTAAGGGTTCTATATTGTCTTTTGTAATCCTTTTGCCATTTATTTACGTAAAAAGCTTTTTAGGGTTTCTCTTACTTTCTTTTGCAACTTGTTTTTCATTTTCTAATTTAGCCAATCTATTTTCCTTTTTGCACAATTTATTATATTCCTTGTAGATACGGAAGGACTCTTCAGTCCCTTCAGTTTTAAACAATTTAAATGCATGCTTCTTCCTTTGCATTTCTTTCCTTACCTTTTTATTTAGCCACATTGGTTTAGATTTAATTCTTTTACATTTGTTTCCCATAGGAATGAACTTACACATGTATTTTTCCAACAACGTTTTAAAGACACTCCATTTTTCTTCTGTATTTATTCCTTCAAAAACTATGTCCCAGTCTATGCACTATATAGACTCCTTTAGCTTATTATTTAAATTTGCCTTTCAAAACTTTAAAGTCCTAGTTGATCCTTTATACTGTTGCTTATGGAAACTGATTTCAAATGAGATCATATTATGATCACTGTTTTCCAAGTGTTCCCTTATTTGAATTTTTGATATTATGTGTACATTATTTATTATTACTAGGTCCAGAATATTCCGGTTTCTAGTTGGTTCCTCTATCATTTGGGACATGATCTTTTAACGTCCTCAGAAAACTGTTCCCCCTAGCTGTGCAACAAGTCTCAGTACTTCAATCAATATCCGAATCATTAAAATCCCCCATATTTATAACTTGTCCTAATTGTGTAGCCTTTTCAGTTTGCTGTAGAAGTTGGGCTTTCTCAACCATACTTATATCTGCCGTTTTATATCATGTCCCTATCAGCAACTTCTCTAAACTTTTTCCTCCACTGGATATTTCCACCCACAATGCCTCTATTTAATCACCAATGCTCTTGTAAATAACTTCCTGAATACTTGGTTTTAGGACTGGCTTAATATACAGACATACTTGTCCCCCCCTTTTATTTAACCTATCCCTCCTGACGAGAGAATAGCCTTCCAAGTTGACTGCCCAGTCATGTGTCTCATCCCACCATGTCTCAGTAATTCCTATAATATCATATTGCTCGCTCATTGCTACTAGTTCTAACTCCCCCATTTTACCTGTCAGGCTTCATGCATTTGTAAGCATACACTTAAGTCCATTTCGTTCCTTTGGTATTCCTTTTTGCTTTGATACAACTGTTTTTCTAATTGGCTTTAACAAGGGCCTCTCCTGAATGCCTACACTTCCCTTTGATCCCTCACCACCTGTTGCATCTTGTAAACTTCCCCTTCCTAGTCTCAATGTCTATCCCATAAATACTTGCCTGGCCCTCCCCCTGTAGCCTAGTTTAAAATCTCCCCCAACCTTCTAACCATCCTCTCCCCTAACACAGCAGCCCCCTCCTTATTCAGGTGCCATCCGTCTCAACAATAAAGATGGTAACTGACTGAGAAATCAGCTCAGTGCTCTAAGAATCCAAATCCCGACTTCCTACACTAATCTCTCAGCCATACATTAACTTCCCTAATCTCCCGCTGCCTCCCTGGACTAGCACGTGGTACCAGTAGTATTTCCGAAAATACTACCTTGGATATATGGTCCAAGTGTGCATACATATGACAAGATATGTATTGAGTGAGATCTTCAGTTCTGATATACATACTTACATGTGTGGGAAGGGCAACTATTGGCCCATCTGAACTGTCTGTTTTACATATTTTTTTACACTTCACTAAGAGAATATAAAAATATTATTTATATATATATTCCATATTTTTATATACAAGGGTCTTGGGGACCAGCTCCGCTGCACTTGGGACTGATTCTTCAGCCTGGTATGATTAAAAAAGGCAGCATTATGGCACAGATCTACCTCCAAGGACATGCCATCTTGAATTCCACTATTTAACATTGTGCCTTAATCGTTTTACTAATGCCGCCCTCTGTAGTTGTCCACTGTCGTCTTAATGAAGGATTTTGTAAACCTGTCACCATTGCATTTGCTTTCTCCGATTCAATTTAAAAATAAATAGCCATACATGTATTATTTGCCAGTGCTAAATTCATTCCTCTTAATTTCTCAGAATGTGGACTTTCAATTGCAATGTTTTGTCAAGACAGATGTTTTTGGCAACCGAATTTGCATCAACGTCAGTTATATACACTGTGTAGGAAGGACAACTATTGGCCTGTCTGAACTGTCTGTTTTACATATTTCTTACATGTCACTAATAGAACATTTAAATATTATTTATATACATTCCATATTTAAATACATTGGTCTTGGGGACCACCTCCACTGCACGTCTCAGTCAGTGTTTATTTACCACGGTGTTGGACGGTAATGATACTTCAGCTTTCCCTCCCCATAAATATATATGAGCCCCCGGTTTGATTCAGAAAGGCAGCATTACAGCACAGAGCATATATGTGAAACAAAGTATGAGGACAGGAGTGAGTAATTATTAACTAGTACAGCCAGTACTTTACAATGCAACAAATAGGCCAGTTTCATATAGACATGATCCTGCACTGCATCGTCTCTGTTAGCACACCAGTCTTATGCAAACTTTGACCTCGTGCTGTTGTGGAACTTCAAACACTAACAGTTGAGGACTGGAAAAAGATATACAAGTTGCCCACCACTGTCTAGACAGTGAAAATTACATTTGGATGTTAGCCCCTTTGTTTTATATACAACAAATATATACATACCTTTTTAATTTTTTATGCTTGGATGTCTATATTTTATAGCTTTAAATACACAGCCAGTTAAATTTGATAATAATTATTTGAATTTATTTGACATTTCCCTCCTTCTGATGTCCAATACCAATGAGCCACTGTAGAGATGTGCCCCCTGGCTCCGGATCCAGTGCCCGTGAAGAGGGCGAAGATGGATCTGGAGGCTGTCGCTGTGCCCCTGAAGAGGGTGAAGATGGTCCTGGCTGCTGTGCCCATGAAGAGGGCGAAGAAAGAAGAGGAGTTTTACTTACCGTTCCTGCGATCCAGCGTTGGTGAATATTTTCTATTTTCCGCAGGTCTTGGCAGTGGAGGGAGGATGAGCCAATCAGGGCTTGCCTTCCCCCACTGGCCAATCGGCGGCCGGATGAGTGAGCCAATCACGGCTCACCTCCGACCGTTCAAAAGATTGGGGCCGCGGCGAGCCAATAAGCGCTCGTGGCGGCGCCCAGTAATGACATTGCGCCGGCATTTATATAAGCCGTCGGGCGACACCATTGCTTCAGTAGTGCGGCGGCAGCGTGAGAAGAGGACGTCGTGGGACTTTCGGAGCGGCGGAGCGAGAAGAAGACGCCGGAAGTTGCAGGGTGCCCTTGTCAGGGCAAGGAGCTACCCTGCCACTGTTTATCACTGCCGGAGACTTTGAAGACCAAAAGACAGCACGGAAGACGCCAGAGACGCCGGCAGAGAGCCCTTGTAAGGGCTGAAAGCACCCCCGCCCAGAAGACTGCCGGAAATGCCGTGCCGAACAGAAGAAGAGGCGCCGCCGGCTGGAGGGTCTGGAAGACCCGGAAAAGAACGCTGCGGGGCAAGTTGAGCATCCTGCGCAGAGCAGGTAAGTATTCTCAAGTTAAGTTGGGCACAAGGCCCGAGGGCAAAGTCGGGCGCTAGGCCAGTGGCCATCAGTTAGGGGCACAAGGCCCTATTAGGTAGTGAGTGGGCTTAAAGTCCATAGTACATAAAGGGCACAAGGCCCTAGGTAGTGTGCTAGTGCCCATAGTTAGGTAAGCTGCAAGGCCTAGTGAGGCAGGGGCTAGTGCACCTAGGTGACAGGGCACAAGGCCCTAGCTAGTGGCCTAGAGGCCCATGGTGTTGGGCATAAGGCCCTGTAGTCAGTGGCATGAGAGCCCTGAGTGAGTAGGGTGCGGTCCTGTGTGTGTTGTGAGTACACTAGGTGGGAGACAACAGTAGAGCAGAAGGCTCCTGTTAGTGCTATATTAACCGGCTGGTTAGGTAGCAGCTGTGTTGTGGCGTGGTCAGCCTGCCATATACTGTAACAGAGTATTATTCCGTCTGTGCGGCGAATATTGCCTTGTGTATTGTATTTTGGTGTGCTGTATGTTTCTTTCCAGGTGCAAGACGTCAGGGCCCCATTAAAGGTAGGCTCTTGTTACTTGTTGTTTTCCTGCATTGACCTGTACTGTGGGGACAAGGTGTAGTTTAAAGCTTACACATAGCCAGGGAAAGAACACATAGTAGTTTTTCTGTCCCGTAGGTCCCTGGGGTTACGCTGGTTTCCAGAGGTGGTGATTGAGTGATTGCACTGGCAGTGCGGCACAGCTTAATTGAGTTCCAGGGGCGGCCCGTGGTCCTGGTTGAGTGTTCCAGTCTTCAGTTCCGGCAGGTTCTCTGACGGTTCCGGACTGGGACAGGTGTTCCGCTTGAGTGGAGGCACTCGTTTCGAGTTCCGGCAGTGACGACTCCGGTGGTGTGCTGTTCCAGTGAGCCTATTTCGGGCCCTGTGTAGCCGGTCCTTAGGATTCTGTGGGTGACCCCACAGCGAGAAGACAGTCTTCTCGGTACGACCTGGGTGAGGGTGTTAGGAACAGCCCTCCGTAATAGACCGTGAACACTGGCTGGTGTTCCCCGTAAAGCACAGTGAGTAGGTCCCGGTAGTACACTACACCCAGTTATATTTATAGTGATATAGTCAAGTTGCGTTACCGGCCATTAGTAGTTGTTAGGGTCGGGTCGCCTGTTGTAGTTAGTGCAGTTCTGTGGGTGTACATACTAGCCTCACTGGTAGAGTAGAGGGAGGCTGTGTGTTACCTGTCCTCCACAGGTGTTGAGGAGGAGCAGGAAAGCAGGGACCGGAAGTTGGAGTGCCTGGTGAGTAGAACACTCGATTCCCTCTTTCGGTTAGGCCCTCACCGAGAGGTGAGTGGGGTACTTGAGGCGGGACTGTTCCTGGTCTCAAGTGCCCGTAGTCCCGCGCCCTTGGCAAGAGAAAAACGAGGTGGTGGCAAGCGAGCTTGACTAGAGTGTCTCCGCTCATTGCCGTGGTCTCGGACAGCCCTTTTTTGGTAGGCACGGCCGTAATTTCTGTTTCTTCCTCAGAGGGAAGTGGCTGGAGGTGACAGAGGTACGGTTGCTGGTCTGCTGGAATAGGACAGCAGCTGGGGTGCATCGGAAGTGGACGGGAAGTGACCATCGTTTGTAAGGTAAGTTCATCTGGGTGCGTCTGTCCGGTTCCCCGCAGGCGTTACACCACTATTAATAATAAGAGCTGTATTACCTGCAATTAGCTGATTACCCAGCAGACGGGCAACCATAGTTGTCAAACACACTGCATAGCAGAAATATCTGTTTGTTTCCAGGTAGTCTCTGGGCACTTCAGTAGTCAAATTGTTAATCCATTTGGAACAGAGAATGGGTAAATAGTAGCAGCACTTTAGTTTAAAAGTCCATCAATCAGTTAGTGAAGTATTTCCAGATTCCAATATTTCATAAAATTTGTTGATAAAACAAAATGACCGGTTTCTCCACACTGAATTGTGGTTTCTTCAGAGGTGAAAACTAAAGTGCTGCTACTATTTACACACTCTCTGTTCCAAACAGATTAACAATTTTAGTACTGAAGTGCCCAGAGACTATCTGGAAACAGATAGATATTTTGCTATGCAGTGATTTTGACAATTACTGATGCCTGCCTGCTAGGTAATCAGCTGATCGCAGGCACATACATCCAAGGTCCCGGATTTATCTTTGAAAGGTGTGGGTCTTAACATCTATGCAGTACAAACATTTGTTTACAGCTGATCACTGAAAAGTTTGTTGAAGATTCTGTAGAAAAACAATATTTTCAAAATCACAGTAATAAGTTGTGCTATTATAATTATTTGATAATCATGTACCTGATAAGGGCAATATAAAGGAAAATATCAAATATTTATTACACACAAAACAGACTTATAAGCTGCTTTTTTCTATTTATGTTTTATATTTTAACTCCAGATATCATAATAATGTTTTTTTTTAATATGGTTTATTTGATTTTTTTGATTTGAGTGGTAGCTATATGTACTGAAGAGAAAGTGTTTGCGCTCCTTCTTTTCTATAAATTAAAAACATGGAAGAAATAGTCTACAGGAGTGACATTACCACTTTCGACAAATATAAGTTTTATATATTTTACATATATTTCTGCACACACCTGAATTTAAAAAGGAGCGTTTGTGAAGATACTTACTCTGATAAATATGGATGTAGGTCTGCTGTGCTCTTCTACACAACACACTGCAGAATACGTCCAATCCCTATGTGCAATATAAATTCTCAAAAGTACGCACAGGAAAAAATACATTTTGAATTAACGTCACCTGGTTTTTAAGTTTATTTTTTCCATGGAATACATTTATTAGGATGTATTTTTTTATGAATGTCTGCTGTACATAAAATACATTTTTACAGTGGCTACTGATTGCATACACGTGTTCTAGTGTACAGTACTTTTGAGATGCCCGGAGCTTGGATCGGACGCTGCTGCACGAGTTCACGATTGGCACGCCCATAGTGTACAGTGACCACGGCCAAAATCCCCATCTCTGCCCTGTTCCCTCCCTGAAATTGTAGGCGGTAGCAAGTGTCCCTTGCGCTCGAACGTGAATTGAACGTGGCTGTATTCTGTGGCATATGTCTCGCTTCTGGGCATGAGCAGTGATTTTGCGGATGATACGCACAAAGACAGCATTTATATCCTTGAGGAATTGGGTCCGTACATGTTTATGTTGGCAATTTATAAGTGGATTAAGGTTTACAAAGGTCGTGGACATGTAAACAAGTATTTTTTTTGTAAAAAAAAATATGCAATCTCCTGACAGCTGACAGAAATCTTGTGAGAGGGCGTCTGAAAGAGAGTGACAATAAGCCATTCTGTTATTGGAATTATTATTATACTGTAACACATTTATTTTCAGTCATATGGCAGCTGAAAATGAATAACCTATCTTATGATTTCAGTGCTACAATTTATTCCTATACAACCTCCACGTGATGATGTAAGTCATCAGTACTCGGCTGCGTAGCTGATAATTATCAGACAGTGCTCTTTTTGTCTAGTTTTTGTCTTATGACGTGGAATATTTTCTTAAGGGAAAAAGTTAAAATATGTTTTTTTTTCAACTGTGTATTCAGTGACCTATATTTGTGCTAGTGTTTATTATTTAAAGAAATGCAAAGTAGTTCATGAACTCGAACAAAAAACATTTGGGCCATTGTTAATGCACAATTGTACTGTGTTTTCTATTGTTGCTGTAAAGCAGTTACTATCCAGAGCAATTTGTATTTGACATAGAAGAAATTTATTTTGGGACATTTATACTTTTTGTGGCAAATTAGGCATTGGAACATTCTTCCCCGTTGTGCATTTCAATAGTCTTAATTTTGTACCATTGAAGACAACTTTTCATTTAAATAAAACTTGAAATGTAAAAGAGCTACAAAAAATAGCGGAAAGGCACAATAGAGTAACAATGTCCCCCACAAATATCATCAGAGCATGCTTCCTTTGGCTACAGGTACAGTACCCACACCCCAGTCTCTTTTATTTGAAGTTATGAGATAGAAGCCAATTTGTAAGTTTTTTATATAGGACATGGACATTTTAATATGATAGCTACTATCCTTGTAATAATTATAAGGGGATATATTTTGACATGTAATACCTAAGCGTGTTAAAAAATCATCACTATTCATCAAGTATTCAATTATACTGACCACTAAGGACTACTCCACTCATAATACCACCTTTAAGCCAATCACTTCATTTAACGGAGGGGATCAGGAACACTTGAAAACAGCAGGACATTATGAGCAAAATGTGTGACAGGTGATTATTCGGCCTTGGCTGCCATCCAACCACTTACCTATAGTATTCGGCATTGGAAAGCTCCAGCTGTTTTTATTTAATCTTTGTTAAATACAGCAGCCTGTGTAGTAATAAAAATAATAATAATAATAATAATAATAATAATAATAATAATAATAATAGTAATAATAATAATAGTAATAATAATAATATATAATAATGTAGTGCAATCCCTTTAAAGTCACACAAAATGCCATGGTAACACTGACTATCTATATAAGCAGTATTTTCGATCATGTGATTAAAACTGACTATATTCTTTCCAGTAGGCTGGTACAGGGAAAGTAAATTGGCAGGTAATTTATCTTCACTTTTTTTTTACAATTTTATATAAACAAAATGGTAGAGTGGATACACCATTTAAAATTAAGTAAACGTTGTTGACTGGTAATGAAATTGACTAATATTTTACCTCTATTAAAAGGAAAGATTACAGCAATAAATAACATTAAGTCTTTTGGAACATAAATCTATTAACATATCACAACCCAATTACATTTTGAAAAGGAAAGTTCTAAGTTGAACCTGTCTTGTACAGTAGAGTAAATTGTTCGAACAAGTCACCCGTTACATAGTGAATTAGGGATTTCAAAGGCTAAACTACAGCAGTATATCTCTAATATTGCCAAAGACAAAATGTTACATATCTTGACAGGACATAAAATATATTCATCACCATATTAAATGCTATAATTCCTAAAAAAAAATGTCCCTTTTGTCTTCACTACAGTATATGATCTGTATAATTGCTCAGTCAGTAAAGGTCTTAAAGAAAAAGATTTGATAGAACAGTAGTCATAAAATACAAGATAAATGAATCATTCTAAAGAACAGGTAACGGCTAAAATGATTGCTTCATTTAATATAGTCCTGACAACTTTTTAACATTGATTGAGGTCAACTAAAGATATAAAAGATACATAACAGTAAAAGTAGCCCAAATTTCCCAAATAAGTAGTTTATTTTATATAACAAGTGTAATAAACAGTATTACTTTGTGTTTTGCATTCAGTAAATGTATAATCATTTTATGCCTTGTTTCTTCAGTACATATAGGGGTGTAACATGTTTAAATGAGGGCAGTAGGATGTTTTGTGCTTTGACAAAGCTCTGACCCCCTCGCAAATTAAGGAAAATCCTCCTAGTGTGCTGAATGGACTTTACATGACCATGAGTTTAAGGCACATTTTTCTATTCTATTTTACATTGTATATGCTGTACATGCTTATTGCAATTGAAGATATTCCCGAGGTCTATTCAATATATACAGTTATAAGGATTATTTTCTTATGGCAACTTATCACAGGATAAAAAAAGTCATCTATCACTGCAATTCATCAATAGAATAATACCGGTACTCAGCTGTTATGGCGATACTTGCCCGAACAGAACATAGTGAAACTGAAAGCCCAGAATTAGAGGATAAAAATAATAATAATAAATTGATAAAAATAGATTATAAACATATAAACAAAAACAAGCAAATATTTAAAAGCCATTGAGCACTGGAAAAATACTAATGGCAAATAATTCAAACATTAAAGCAATTTTCCAATGATTTTCTTCTGTTATCGTCATCTTACAACTGCAGTACTTGTTAAATTGTCTTCCACATACATGGAAAAGCTTATCTCCAGTAGTATCGCTTTGAAGTATAGGGCAAAGCCATATCGCTGGCCTCTCATACCTAGTCATTCAACCAATTACTGTCATCTCTTTGCCACCTTCCTCTCCCCTGTCAGCCAACCCTATTAACTCCTTCCTCCCTCACTGCCCATGACTTTACCATCTATCAAGATATCATCTGTGAAGAAATCTCCAATTGCCAGGTCCTGCTCCCCACACCCAACTTCTCCTCCACTCTCCTACTCAGTTATTTCCCTCTTGTCACAGAAATTGAGCTCTTCTCACTTCTCACTTTTCCTCTCCCCTTTTAACACGTCACCTCGATCCTTATCCCTTACAACTCCTCTGCCCCTTTTCTCCAATGCTTTCATGCATCTAATTTGCATCTTTAACCTTTCCTTCGACTATGGAAATTTCCCTTCTGTATTCAATATTTAAACATGCACATGTCCCTCCTATCCTCAAGTAACCAGCTCTCAAACCGCTTTGCTTATAACTAACTTGAGCGGCTTGTGTACAGCCGTCTCACCCACTTTCTCTCTTCTCATTGTCTCTGTCCACTCATTACACTTCACGTACACTGCCCTCATGAAAGTGACTGACTCAAAATTAAGGGTCACTTTTACTTACTTATCCTCCTTGGCTTCTATACCGCTTTTGAAGCAGTTGATAACCCTCTTCAGCTTCACACACTTCACTTCCTGGAACTATGTGGCACTGTTCTATCCCGATTCCCCTCCAGTGTCTCTACTTCTAACAAATCTTCCCTCCACTTTCTCCATAGGTTAGGGTTCCTTTTAAGAGCTGTTCTTATCCCACTGATATTATCTCTTTATAGATCTTTTGTCTGTGAGCTAACATGCAACACAACCTCCTCTATGCAAATTACGCTCAAATCTACTTCTCTTCCCATTGTCTGTCCCCTTCTCCCCTTCTTTTTTATCCCAGGTGTCCAACTACCTCTCCGCCATCCTCATTTGGATGTCCCAATGTTGCTCTATGATCAACATGTATGAAACTAAGCTTATCAACTTGTACTACTGTCCTACTCCCAGTGTCACTATTCCCCCTCAAGTCTCCCTCACTTTTGATAACATCTCGATCTACCCACGACAATCCATCCTAAACGCCATGGCATGATTGATTAATGGAGCATGGAATTCTTCCTGGTGGAGGACCAACCACTTTATTGATGTGGCAGGAGACCAGTCAGATCCTGTCCTTCCCCACTTTTCTCCACTCTGTATATGCAGTAAGTGAAACATGTGGAGCACATCTCCAACATACTTACATCATCATGGAGGAAGACAAACAAAAGAAGGAGGAGGGAAAAAGACAAGTTCAATTTTATCTATTCAGTTTTTAGCAGAGTAAAGAGGAAAGAGGAGACAGCTATTAGACATTCAGGAACATGATCCATTTTATTTAAAAGATTAGGAACTCATAGATTTAAGTGTCATCAGGGATGGAATCTATTCTGTAGAATATTTTGGATTTAGGGTTTTCCAGATTAGGGATTTTATATTATTTGAGGCACCATAACTAACTTAAAACACACTATTGTGTAGACAAGATCTTAGTAACTCTTGTTATGTTTATGGTAATGTGAGATTTGAGTGTATTATATGGTGTGGACCACAGGAAATACATTGACATTTACATAATTTGAATGACTGTATCAATGAGCCAACCTGAAACTTTTAATACTTTATCCGAACTATCTAAAGCTGGCATCCTCAGCAAACTGCCCTAGCTGTGCCATTTCAGATCTGGTTATGTCATTTCTTTTTCTAACTTATCTTTATCTGTACAACCTTGTGACAACATATAATGGGTTTTCATGTATTTGTTCATTGTTTTTATAGTTCAGACTTGCACTTGATCTACACTAAATTAATGCAATTTTCTGGAGGTGAGGGTTATCATAAAAGCAGTGGAGAACAATATGACACACCACCAAATATAAAGTCAAACCTGATTTATTAAGGAAAGTAAGGCAAAAAATTAGTAAGTTTGCTCCTGGACAAAACCATGTTGCAGATGAGTTTATTATTTTGCATATAAGATAAATATTGGCTGTTTTTTCATGTATCACACAAATGCTTCATAGTTTTATTTGTAAACTGAAATTTAAAGTTGACATAGAATATGCATTACCCCAACTATAAATCTGCCATCACATTTTAAATTTGCCTTACCCTCCAATGCAACATGGTTCTGCCAAGGATCAAAGTTATTCAGTTTTTTTTTGCTTTACTTCCCTTAATGAATCAGGAAAATATGCCCAGTCTATAGTAGGTGTAACAATTAGGGGTAAGGTTGGGTGAAGTGGAACAGGCCTTGGGTGGGTCAGACAAGGACATTTTTGTCTCAATTTTTAAAAAAAATTCAGATGTATTTGGAGGTAGCATGTTAGTGTTTATTACAATTATAGCTGTGGGAATGTTTACAATTGACAATTGTCTCATTCTATCCCAAGGGACTTCAAAGTTAGTACATTTCCCAAAGTGCTTGAAATGTATAAATATATATATATATATATATATATATATATATATATATAATTTTTATTTTTTTCAATAAATTACTGTAAGTTTTCCTCCTATGCAGTATTTTTCTTATGTATCCTCATACTGAGGTGCATCATTAAAATGTATATTGCTCTATTGCAACAAGCAACCATGCAATCCTATGAATGTTTTTTATTGTGCTTACTTGAATATGCAGCTTTGCTAAGTCTAAGCTGAAAAGAAAGGTGCCAATGTGTTAAGCCAGTCCAGATTTGGATTTCAGTCACAGCATTTAGCTCATTGAAAATCACTGACTCAACTAAAAGGTTTTCGCTCAGATATTTGTGATGCGCTCAAAATGTGTTGTGCGATTTACATTCATATCATGAAGATGTTTAATCACATAAAATGAAAGCTGAAGGCATGTCCTATAATTGTCTTGTCCCCATGGTTAACGTACCCTTTGTGACAGGAGGAGAGCCAAGTAACATCTTAATTTTATTTATTTGCTAAGTGTAAGACAACCAAGTCTATTGTTTCATACCATACATGCAATACAAAAACAGAGTCACTTAAATTGTTATGCCAAACTATCTATAGGACACCAAGGGGTAGATTAATCAAGCTGCAGGTTTGAAAAAGTGGTGATGTTGCATATAGCAACCAATCAGATTCTAATTATCATCTATTTAGTACATTCTACAACATGACAGCTAGAATCTGATTAGTTGCTATAGGCAACATCTCCACTTTTTCAAACCTGCAGCTTGATAAATTTACCCCCAAGAGTGATGTTGCATTATGCTTCTTTAAAGTTTACGTCTATATTAATTATCTTTTATATGCATCTGTGTCTAGTTGATGCAAAACTGGTAGTCATAGCAGTTTGGACAGTGGCGGATGTAACGAACAGTTACCAAGCTGTTGTATGCATATGTGTAAAACGCAACTAATAACTTGCCCCATTCAATTTCCAGTTTCTATTGTTGGCATATTTCTCCCTGCAGCTACAATACTTTAATATGAATGATGAAAGAAGCAAAGGATGTGTGCTTTCCAAGAATATTGAAGAGACAACAGTAATAAAGAATACATAATCCATCCAAATAATGACCAAATGGTATGCACCAGGGGCTGAATGCAGCATTGCCACCCTTCCAAGACCTCCACTTTGCTCTACACTGCACCTGCTGAGCAGTCTGGGGTCCTCAAGAAGATGAACAGGTCACCCTCAACACCCTGGGCCTCGCAGCAGCCGCACAACTTGCAGGGGGCAAGATCCACCACTGGATGCACAAGTGTTATGCATTACCACAGCTCACAACCAGCCACGCACTAGGGTTTATTTTGAGAGGAGATCACTATAACTCTTTGGATGATGTAAACCAAGTCAAAAACAATAGTGAAAATGAGAAAGGACTATTGGCCACTGTCTACAAAAACATAGATCATTGGACAAAAGTAAGATTTATGACATAGACAAGAAAAAAAATATATAACAAATGTAAAGATCCATGTAAATGTTAATAATTTATCCTGCTCCACTGAGAATTGTCTCATTCTATCACAAGTGACTTCAAAGTAAATACATTCCCCAAAGGAAAATAATGGAGCTTGATCTGGACAGGTGGAAATATTCACTATTACAATTTTATTCTACATTAATTATGTGTTAAAAAAACAACTTTTATAAATAGACAGAACGCTCCTTTATAATTGATTTTGCAGTATGTTTTGGGCAAAGGGCATTGTACAAAAACAGTGAAGATTTATAAGTAGGCAAAAGTTAACTGTCCATCATTTTTGTCAAAAAGGGCATGAACTGCATAGTCTCTCTGTCTGTGTGTGTGTATATTAGGGAATTTAGACAGTAAGCTCCAATGGGCAAGGAATGATGTGAGTGAGTTCTCTGTACAGCACTGCGGAATCAGTGGCGCTATATAAATAAATGGTGATGATGATGATGATGATGATAGTGTTGATGTCTCTTTTTCATTGCACCTAAGCCTCTTTCGCACGTTAAGACTTATGTGACTTATGATTTATTACTGTATGTGATATATAAACACACTGATAACAATGTCATTTTTCCAATAAGGTCACAGTTTTATTAAAATAAAAATGGTGGTGGAGAAAGCAATGCAAGTTAGCTAATAACTAATAGCAGAAACCAAAAGAGTGGATGGCCACATGGCGACTGATACCACTGGACCCAGGATATAATCCTTTATGTTTGGCATCTGGCATCAGAATGACAACACCCCCTCTAGACTCACAATGACATGCCCACACAAAGAAGGTCAAGGGGTCCCCCACACAAAAGGACCAAGAGCCACGTTACTTTGAAGGGGGCAGTGACCTCCGGCCAATCAGCGGAAGCTCTGTATAAATTAGTCGCTGACTGCAGTGCTATCCCGCCTACTGTGCCTTGTCTAGAGTAGGGAGAGAAAATGTTAATCACACATATGTAAATGAAAAAACCATAGTGATATATGAAGTGAGGGAGGGAGGTATTTTGTGCAGCAACAAAGTGGCCCAGCACCGACTGAGGGGAGAATCTATGTGGGTGGCTTTGTGGTTAGCACTTCTGCCTTACAGCACTTGGGTCATGAGTTCAATTCCCGACCGTGGCCTTATCTGTGTGGAGTTTGTATGTTCTCCCCGTGTTTGCGTGGGTTTCCTCTGGGTACTCTGGTAGGTTAATTGGCTGCTAGCAAATTGACCCTAGTCTGTCTCTGTCTGTGTGTGTGTGTGTTAGGGAATTTAGACTGTAAGCCCCAATGGGGAAGTGACTGATGTGAGTGAGTTCTCTGTACAGCACTGTGGAATTAGTGGCGCTATATAAATAAATAAATAATGATGATGATGATGAAGCCGAAGGTCCTCCCTGTTTATACTATTGGCTGGAGGATGCAGGAGACTTAACCACAAATGGGTAAGTAAATGACACATGAGATTAAGTGCCTTCGGCTTTATGGTCTCTCTGTTCAAAAATTAAATATAAAACTTTTATTAAGGGGTCTCCTAAAATATTTTAATGAATTCCTCTTGTAGTTGTTAGACTTTTAAGCAATATTTTTAATTGTTTTCCTTTATTTAACAGAAAAATAAATTGGATAAATTGTCTTATAAAACATAGTAAAATATATTTAGCATTTTTCAGCTGAGTTAAAGCACTGTGTTGTTGCAGAACCGATTAGTTTAGTGAATAATCTCACATTGTCATAGGGTAAAACAGACATAACCTTAAATTCACGGTTCAGTATGCTTTTAAAGAAGCAAAACAGTTTAATGTGAATGACTCACCACAAGTCACAGGGTTGCTGCTCTGTGAAAGAATTAATCCATGCAGTAAACAAGAATAAGATACACAGAAAAGAAACTGCAATATATAGGAATTTTTGGCCTATCTGAATGCATTTACAAACATGAATAAGTATATTTCTGTTTATTCTCTCATCAGTTCTCTTAGTAAAAGCATATGGGCTGACACACTTCAACCATACATGTCAGGAAAAAATATATTCAGTCAAAAAAGGAACCATAAAAACCTACTTTGGCAAGGCAAAGTGAAACAGAATTAAATAGTGGAAAATAAAATGTTTCATGTAAAAATGCTGAGAGAAAAATGCTGACTTTTATTAACGTGGATCAGCTATTGGCTGGGTAGCTACACAGTAATTTATTTCAATGTACCCAGTTTTGTCTGTATGAACAAAAATGGGGAAAACCTATAGTTTTCATGGTTATGTACGGGCTTTGTTCAGCCTGGTTGTTTTGGAAACTTAGAACATGCTTGCCAACATGGGCAAGATGATTCCTGGGAGGTCCGGGGTGCAGGTGGATCTGTGGGGGCGGGGCTTGAAGAATTGCACCATTAGCACCTCCCCCAAAAAGAACATCACTACTCTGGACCAATAAAATCAGGGGGTGTGGCAGCAATGAGGCATCCATGACATCACTAGGCCCCACCCCCTCCATTTAGTTTACACAGTCGGCCAGGATCAGGGAGAATTGTCTGCTCTCCCAGGAGTCCGGGAGGACTCACAGAAATTCGGGAGTCTCCCGGAATGTAGGCAAATATAACTTTGGAAGTTTTATCTAACAAAATGCAAATAAACAGCAGAGCACATGTTCCAGAGAGGGCACAACTCCTGGATTTGAAAACGGGATGGACATAAAGAAACAATTCAGTGTTTGATGGTTAAGTGTCTAATTGTTATGCCAAGCCATTAATGCCTACTAAAAGGGATAAGCTGTTTAAAATATATTACCTTTATGTTTTTCTTTACATCATTTCTTTCCTGACATAGTTTACTGTAAAAGGCTAATTTATTCTAAAATATACAACAAAAATGAAACACAAAATCTTTCATGCACTTCAGATATACTCCACTCATACTCAGCGTATTTCCAGTGGGTCCGCCGGCAGCCAGCACAAGTTTTCATGTGTCGTGAGAGTGGGGGGTTAGTTTTAAGCTGTATTGGTGCTTTTATTTATTTGTTATCACTGTTTTTGTGCTGGCTGTCCGGTGGCTCTATAGCTACCAGACCCATTACTCGTTTATTGTCAAGCTTGTAACTGTCGTCATTGCTACTGTCGACAATCAGAGTGTCTATATTTTAAGCATGTAGACAGAATGAATCTATTGACCGATAGACTGTCAACATTTTGGTGGCCACAGCCTAACTTTCGACAGATTCAGCGTCGGAAATATGACTACCACCGCTGGTTACAGTCAGTGCAGAAGATCATTTCTCCTGCCATCACTTGTATGATTTCAAAAGACAGCGATATTATTAATGGCCAACTTCCCTGGTCATCCAAGTCATGTCAATTTAAGTTCATGGAGTAGGGGCCTTGACAACCCCCTCTCAGTATAATGAGCAGAATAAAGGGATCTGTTGCTGGGGATTCTTATCAGAGGACCAACCAAATCTGGGTATCGTCAAAGTGTAGGTAAGTAAAAGTTAACTTGTACTTAATAGAAACAAAATTTGTATCTTTGAGTGGGATTAGCCTTTAATGAACAGTCGTCCCTACCTTCTAATAATTGCTCTGAAGCAATGTATTATTGCTCTTACCAATAGAAAAGATAATGACACAATTTCTTGGTTTAGTAATGTATATACAACTTCTTCTCTTTAGGTCACTTCAACATAGCAATCAGGTGTAGCCCCTCCTCTCGGACCCCCACTGTTACCTTAAATAATGATGCAGATTGAGCCTGAGAAATTTTGTCAAACTGCATGGAAAACCACTGATGAATAGTGCAAAAATAGAAGTGGTTGTGATAGGTGAGATAGCTCAAACCGCATGTTGTTTTTGTAATGCCTGCGGGAAACTACAACACACACAGATCTTACCTGATCATGATGCAACCACAAGGACATACACAAAAAGGCTCCAGATGGAGGTGTATAAATTGTCTTTGAAGCCTTGTACCAATTGTCCTTACAAGGATTCATCAACGTCTCGCTGATGTCGGCTCTTCCTTTCCATAACCGCATTTCCTGCAGGGAACAAAGAACAAGACAAACAGCAAAACATACAAGGACAAACAAACAGAAAGACAGCGATCACTCAACAGAAACGTCTATATACACTCTCTAAGCATCTGTGGGGGAAAACAGAACAAACCGCTCCTCACATGGTTGACTGGCTGAAAGAAACGTCTAGTATATTCCAACCACTCTACTCTAGTTGCAACAGCACTGCTCTAACAATTGCACTGGTTCCAAGTGTAACACTGCAGCTGACTAGGAATAGTGCACTATTCCTGACCAGACCCTACTCACTATAATGCACTATGGAGTGGCTAGGGAAACACACCAGTACACATCATTTACAAGACAATGCAAACAATTCACACAATACAATCACAAAATACATTTGAGACCAACCCCGTCCTACCTTTAATGGGGGCCTGACCCAGGGTGTAGGGATGCAGGAGACTGGAAAATAATAGGTCTCGAACAACCACTCTAAAATGGCCACTGGGGATTTTGTCAGGCAAATTGGGATTAAGATAGTAGTACCAGACCAGACGCAGTCTCTCTGAACAAGGAACTACACTCCAATATGATGACAGGCCTAGAGTCTGATTTGTCCCTACAGGCCCAGTGCCTGAATTATGGCCGCAGGCTGTGCCTGTATTAATGTGTCCCCGTACCTAGCCTCTGAGCCTATTAAATCTGTGCCGACAGGTTTCAAAGCCTGATTTACATGTGCAGGTCAGGCATTAAGCCTGTAATTATTGTGACCCATATCTAATGTAAGGGGCACTCGACTAGACTACCTGCTGCACTGAGAGTGCCCAAAATTATGCTCATGGGCCTAAGAAATAAAGTACTGGCCGAAGGCCTAACCTGTTCCCTCTCTTGATCTCAGCATTCTCTGTCTCTTCCCTCCTGTCACCATCTTCTATCTCCAGTGGCAGGTCTTTTGACTCCCCTGTCTTCTTATTTGAACTCAGTGTTTTCATCTTCTCTGCTGTCTGCTGCCATCTTCCTTCTTGACCACATCACGCTTTCTCTGGAGATTATCTTCAGCGACTCTCCCCTGGCAGATTGGTCCTTATGTTCAAAGAGGGTCTCTTCCCACATCTGACTTCTATGCCTCCGGTAACGGTCTCTTCTGAGCTCAGCTGGCAACTGTGCAGGAAGGTAATTCTCCATCTCACTCTTATTTTTACCAAAGTGAGTCAACAGTGAGAGCTTTGCCGGCAGGACATTGTGAGTCTAGAGCACATCTGTGGCTGTTTACTGGGCGCAAGAGAAACAGCTATTTCCATAATAGTCAATTATTGTAAATATGGCAGCCATAAGGTGCCATGGGGAAATACATTTTGCTTACCCACTGGCCCAAAAGTTGTTACTCATTCCCTGGTGACTACAGGGTAAAACTCAAAATTGTCATTTTAATATTTAAATTTTGCATCTTCTAAACTCAAAATCTGAAACATATATCTAGACTAGTGTTGGCTAACCTGTGACACTCCAGATGTTGTGAAACTACAAGCCCCAGCATACCCTTCCAGCAATAAACTGCTATATAAAGGCAAAGCATGCTGGGACTTGTAGTTTCACAACACTTGGAGTGTCACAGGTTAGCCAACACGGATTTAGACAGAATAACAGAATTAAGGCTGAGCACTGAGTACTAGGGAGAAATAGGTCAAGTTGGAAGGTATGCAATGTTGCCATGTAATCACTGCATGGCTTCAAATAAGTAGTATGATTGCATATTGTGCCAGAATATGAGGTGCAGAGTTCATACTTTTATCCATTCTTAAAATGGCTGTATGAACCTATTAGACCAGAAGAACCACTTGGGAGGTATGTCTTGAAAAGTATTCCTGGATATGTTAAGTTTTAGTAAATAAGTAAATTGTCCATAAATATTATGTGCCAAAATGTTGCATCTTCTGTCAGTCTTGTCTCCCATTGAATGATATTCTAGCCACAATAACCACTGAAAAGACCATTGTAAAATGGGATTGCCATCTACTGACCAAAATTTGTACTGCGTTTTGTGTATATGCAGTATTTATTAGCTAGAGTCTAGAGCAGGGGGTCAGGGAACTTTTTTTACCTTTTACCCCCAAAATATATTTAGATACGCCGACGTTACCCCCTTGATTTGAAAGGAAAGAAATCATATATTATTAATTATTGGAATTTAAAATTTTATTGAATCTATTCAAAATTTCTTTGAAAGCTTCAACTTCAAAACTTCAGGTTTTGGAGAAATGATGTTGCTTCATTTTTGATACGAGAGCATCAATATTGGGGCATTTTGATGTCAGAGCAATTTGGATACAGTTTTCAGCGTCCAATCGATTTCTCTGCTTTGTTTTTATGTTTGTTAGAGTGGAAAATCCTTGTTCGCAAAGGTAGGTTGTTGCAAAAGGCAGCAACTTTTTGATTGCTTCCTCACGTGCAATTTTGAATACCTTTGCAGCTGCTGACATCCAAAAATATGACAGATCTGCTTTGTTTTCAAATGCAATACGTGCTTCATTATTTCATCGAAGCTCAAGAAGTGCCTCTGGTAGCCCATGAGGCTCTTCTGGTACAACAGCAATTTCCCATTCAAAGGGGTCTACAATCCAACTGGCAGCATGTGAATCTACAGCATTACCCCCAGGAATTTCATTTTTACCCCATTTGGGGTAATTTACCCCTGTTCCCTGACCACTGGTCTAGAGATTTGTAATACCCCTCAACCCTAAACATAATTTTGAGTGTAAAGAATCATTTTAGTTAGTTTTTAATATGAGCATTTAAAATGATTTATTGACCATTAAGTACATGTTTGTTTGTTTTTATGCAAGGTAAGATAATCTAAAGTACAATAAAAAGAGTGTCGGGGGAGAGAGAAAAGATCTATTGTGTACTAGTAAATTACTAAAGTTTGTGTAAATGCCATTGTAGTAATTGTAATACAATTCATCTGTTACTGTGTAAAAGAAAATTCCATTAGCAGTAACTGGTGTCAAAAAATAAGCTTTACGTTAACACGGTGATATTTCAACCTTTCAACCTTTATGTGTTTGATAATGTACTTTAGCAGTAACACATGAAGTAGGTTTTTTTCTTTTACAGGAAACAAGCATAATTGACTTTTACGAAACATATCAGATTAAACCTTTTTATAACAATCACTGCACAGGATACAGGACAATCCCACTCTATTTTTTCTACAATGACTAAGGTTTCTCTATAGAAGTTGAAGATTTTGTCTGCCCAACGATTGTATTCAGCAAACAGCAATTAAATGTATCTTATTATATCTTGGTTGGTCAGTTAATTGAGGAATATAATAAAATATATTATGCTGTATTTTAAAATGGAACACTACATAAAGATGTAACAGCCATTAGCCAACTTATATCTAAGCCCGAGTGAACATTTTAATCATACTTGGCAGAGACTGGAAAATATATACCGAGTTCTTTTATGCACAAGAATAAGGGAAATAAAAGTTGTTATAGTGTCAGCTGCTCAATCTGTTTCTCCTGACACTAAGTTGACAACTACAGAGAGCCTTAATGATTAAGTTTCTACATTCAAGACAGGACCAGATCAATATTATTTAGAAACAAGGGAGGCAAATAAGAGATAAATACTTGAAAGCCTTTATCTGTAGTTTTAATGTGGGCTTTTCAGTAATGAAGTATGAAATGATAGACTCCAATGGGTCTCCTTTATTGCCCACAATAACAGACTAATAGCATAAACTGGATCCAATAGTACCGGGCAGGACAGGTTCTACAAGGCAGTGTGAGGTCTAATCTGCTTCTTCCTGAGCTTCTCTCCTCTTGGAGTTGTCCTGGTCACAGGATTAATTTATAACAATGTGAAATATCCTGATGTTTCCACTTTGTTCTTTTAGGCCACTGTATAGGCCACATGCCTATCACATGTCCTTTTTCTTGCCCAAAACTGGACCATCATGGTGGACACATGTGTTAATTGGGTCTATGATTCCCAAATTCTCTTCTTGCCCCATTGTGTTAGTGACTTTTGCAACCATTACAAAATGGTAGACATGTACTTGTTTTCAACTCAATTATGACTTTAATTTCTCATTTTCATTTCCATAACAGCTGGTGTCTAAAATTAGAGATTTAAGAGATGCGTGTAACCTTTTTTCAAAGGCTGTATAACAATATTTACCAATATGGATTGAAAATCCATATGGAAGAAATGTTAAGAGAAGGGGTGCAGTTAGCTTTTCTGTTGAAATATGCTGTTTGCATCGACCTTACTCGATCCCTTACTACCACGCAGGACCTCTACTTATGTACACATTGTTGCACCATCCTCTGTGCTCTATTTTTATCCTGAATGTGCTGCTCCAGGATTTTAATGTTCACTCAGTGTACATTACTGTGCCTGAAAAACAGGTTTTGATTGCTGTTCAGTAGCGCTGTCTGTGTGCTTATCTGGATAACCATTACTTGACATATTATTTGACCATGTCTGTCTGCTTATGACAGCATGCATTCTGACCTTTAAGTTGTGATGTCCATCCTCACAATGGCCTGTACCTGATTATGTCTCTGTCTCATCCTCTTATTATCTTGTTTGTGTGCAGTTAGCTACTGTCTGATGGGATTAGGCTAGGTGACATACACTGTAATTACTGCCATGTAAGGGTTCCTGATAAAGTCCAGCTTCTCATTAAACTCTATGGCACATGTGAACCAGCATTAATCGCTAGTGGCACAGTTGTCCATACCCACAAGCTGTAACATTACTCACAGTCTGTGACCGTTTCCACTGGTCATGGTCTCCTCTGAAGACCCCTTACTGACTTTGACTGTGGACCTTTCTGTGTGCATGGAGAATCATTAACTTTAGATAATGCTTGTCACAGGTACCACAGTTTTAAGTGCTAGGTCTGTTCCTACACCTACTGTGAGAGTGCATGTCCAAACAATTTATTTTTTACATTTTCCCTTGCCACTTTGTTTTCATTGGGATACACAAGGCTGTAGAGGTTTCTTCAACCAATGTGCAATCCAATTTGAGCTTCAGACTGATAACTATGCAATTACCCCGCTTTCTGGGGTAGCTGTGGAAGTGCTTGTCTGGAACTCATCTTTATGGGAAAGAAATCACCCTTTTCTAACCAATGCATCATCCGACTGTATCTTAAAATATTTGATGACTTTTTTGGGTATTCTCTGCCTATGCAGCATGTCTGTTGGTCAGTACATTTGTTTTTATACACTGATTTAGAGCACAACTGTAATCATTAAGCATTGTAGCAAACATCTGGCAAGGTCTCTCCAACAAAATCAAGGACGAGTTGGCAGACTGAGATATTGCATTTGTCTCCCTTTGTAATTTAATTTCTATTTCAGGGATATGTCACAAGAAAGGGAAAATACCAAAAAAACAGCGATCCTAAGTGGAAACTATGTAGGTGGAATGGTTTTAGGTATCTGAAGTGAACTTTGCATGTAAAAGTCACTTCTTCAGCAAGTGTTCCCTGAAATTGGGAAACACCAATGCTTAGGTGGTTCTGGAGAGGTCATCTCAAGTTACTTCTTAAATTACTTTTTATCTCACGTTTTGAAATATTTTTTACTGTCAAGGTCTTCTTGAATTTTGGGTCTGCTGGCAACTTTATTAAACATGCTTTAATACAAACTATTGGATTCTAAGGGAAGTATCACTCCTGTAGAATCTATCTTACAAACTTGCATCATGCACAGAAAGAACAAATTTCTTTATTTCAAACATATGCACATCTTGTCTTGGGGGTCTTCATATTTTATTGCCTGTCTTGAAAAAAGAGAAGCAAGTAATTTATTGGCTACTCAGATATCCAATTATCTCTCCCTTGAGAATATTCAGACTTCGCTGATGTCATTTATAAACTAAGGGCTGAGACTTAACTAGTGTACTGTACCTTTAACCATCAATTTAATTCTTGGCGCCACCCCTCCCAGATGTCGTATGTATTTCCTTTCCAGAAAAAAACCCTAATTAAAGTACATTACTGAGAATTTTATTTGTTCTAATTTCCACTTCTGCTAGTGCTGTCTTTCTTGAGATAAAAGGTAATTCTTGAAAATTCTGTATTGACCACATGGGTCTAAACAAAATTACATTGAAAAGATGGTGCCCTCCTCTTGGAACCGTTCAATCAAATTTGTGAAGCCAAGGTCTACTCTAAACTAGACGTAAATTGTGCATAAAATGTCATTCGTATCAAAGAAGGAAAACATTGAAGGATTACCTTCAATACACAAGATGGCCAACAGAAATACTTTGCAATCCGTGTTGTGCAATACCCCAATGGTTTTTCAAAATTTCAGCAATGGAATTGCCCCAATATTATCTCTGTCATTATGTTATTGCCTACTTAGATGGTATTTAGATTAATTCTTCATAGCTACTTTCACACTATTTCTTTGTCAAATATGTTCTTGAAAATAAATGTTATGCAAAATTCAAAAAAAATATATGCTTCAGTAATCACAGGTTCCTTTCCCGGGATGCTTTCTGGGCTGCTCTGGTTAATTGGGGTTCTATCCATCCATATCTGCTTGTGACCATGACCTTCAGCTTGTATTCGGACCTGGAACCTGTGCCGTCTGTCCTGACCCCGGGCCTGTACCTGACTATGTCTATGTCTTGCCCTGTTATCAGATTGTTTGTACACTGTCAGTAGTTTGCTAGTGGGGTAAACCTGAGTCTGAGACCTGTGGATGACTCACAGTGAAGCTCATCACCTCCCTGTATGGGTCTCTGCAAATGAACAGTTAGTTACTCATTAGACTTTACTCCATTGGTAAACCAGTGTCACTTGATAGCCTCAGAATTAGTCTACTTCCACAATAATCAACATTACCAACATACCCTTTTTTGATCCAGAAACTAGTTAATTTAAAGAACACCCTTTTAATTTTTATGATTGTTTCAATCTTGCTAGAGAAGTGCACCATATAGTTCTTGTTAAACTATAGTACCCCATAGGGAATAGTTCCCCATGGCGAATATGATATATATTTTGAAGATTGTCTAGTACTTAGAAATCATGAAGAGCTTAAACCTACTTGGATTGAGGCTAAATGTTACTCGATCTTTCATTGGAACATTTGATAGTTTGATAGGAAAACCATACACACAGTTTAGATATATGTAGTAAAGATAAATCGGATGCCTGTTACTGTAGTAAAAATACATCTAAGTTATCTTATTGCTGCATCTTACGTATCTTACTGAAAACGATGACTCTTATTTTCTTTTCTTTACCATGGTTATAAAGTTAAACTCTTGGCTAAAATACAAGTCAAATATTACTGCACTTAAGTTTACTGAAGATGAGCAAAGCAATTTAGTATAATTTGGAATTTGTTGCCTTTTAGCCATTTAGTTAAACTCAAAACAGTTTGACCAACTGAATGTAGAAAGTTCACTCATAGGGGATTGCTGAATAAGTGAAATTGGCAAAACAAATACATTACATTCTATATAAAGTGTGGATAATACAAACAGATTGTTATCCTGTTGAAATTGCTTTTCTTAACCTGAAATCAGAAATAATGGATATTGTGAATGAATTAAATAAAAAAGAATAATGTGTAAAGTAGAATGAAGAAGCCATCAAATAAAACCCTATTGCTTCTATTTACACAGGGATTAAATATTAGCATATCAACATTTTGGAGGAAAAAAAGTGAAAAAGTGTAAGACTGCGTACCATAAATGTAATTTAAACTTTCTAATTTTTGGAGTACTGTTATATAAATTCATGTTAATATAGATCTCCACTATATTAAAGCTCACTGTGTGAGCAGTCATTTCAGATGATACTAGTAATATGAAGCCGGGGAGACAAGGTATTGTCTTCAGTGTCCTGTCAAACAAAGAAAGCCATGAAAAGACTTTCAATGGTTACAAGGGCAACCATCAGCAACATCATCATCATCATCATCATCATCAGCTATTTATTTAGCGTAAATAGGGGATACTTAAGGTAGCCATCAGCAATTTCATGTCGCTGTGGTGCACACTTTTTGACAATGTTTGCTTGATGTGGGACGTTTTGATTAGTGAGACAAACAAAGTGTGCTCAGGTTCTAAAAACTTACTGTACTAACAGACATATAAATATATCTACTAATTCTGATTCTAAGTCTGAATTCTATAAAAAATAATAACTCAAAGTTGTGTGTATCTAACATAAAATTGTACACTAACTTGCAAAATCAGGAGCAAGTGGGATCCTGTTAGTTTTGCATGTGGCCAATACTTTACATGATCTGATAAGAAACCCAATAGCAAAAGCAATTAAAGATTTTTTTTAGAATTCCCAACTAAACCAGCAATATCATTTTAGCAGAAAATACACTAGAAAACCTGAAATAAGTTGAAAAAAATAATAATAAAAGCAACATGTCTGTAATCAATTGTTAATGTTTTTTTTTTTTTAGAAAACTATTTGATGTTTATTTTGAATGGATTTCCAAATCCATGTAAAAATTGTTTAAAAAGTTTATTACAATTTGAATTTTAATGAAATCAAATGTATACCCTAGATGAATCCATTCTCTTTTTGTGTACACATTGAATTCATTGTACTAATAGTCCGTCATTTGTTGGAATAGTCTATAAAAGAGGAGGAATGTAAATTTTGCCTGTGTTTTACATTGTCCTTCTTTATACTCCATATCTTATAACATTATATCACATTTTTTCTACCTTGTCTTATGCAAATGGTAAAAGAAGGCATGATTTAGACAAGGCTGTAAGTTACAACTGTAGGATACAACTAATGTAGTAGAAATTTTCTTAATTTCATTTTTAAGAACATTTTCAGATTCCTCAACTTTTATATTGTACCCCTTATAGTGTCTATAATGTGAGAACCTTGGACTAAGAAAAGAAGTGTTGAAAGTACAGAAAGTACTATATTTATAAATGTGGTAAGTAATTTCAGTTTATTATTGTGCAATGACATATTGAAATTAAAGCGAGGCTTATGACTCAGTGATGTCATTTATTCCTTTCATGTAGAATTGTTTGTATTTATATGCTACCGTTTGTAATGAAACTAAGTTCTGCAAGAAATGTTTACGACTTTCATGCTTCATGGAATGTACGCGTTGCTAGGCCGTACTGTTTTGTCTTTGCGCTTATTTAGAAAAACAGTAATAAGAGAATTAGTGTCTCCAAACCTCCGTGACAAGGCCCCATATTTGAACACACTGTGGTTAAGGAGGCACATTCTTTGAGTAGAGGTGCACGTAATTAATAGTTATCCAATCAGTGTAAATGCCAAGCTAAACTACCCTCTGTGTAAGGGTGCCAAGATTATTACTTACAACATATGGATAAATGTATTATTGTTACCATTCTGATCTGCTTAGTTAAATGGTCCGTGATCACGCAACTTAATAAACTTAACTCTATTTAAAAAATATCATATCCTCTGACAACTTCATTTTAACAACTATGACATCTTTATGAAAAGATAGGGTGTGTTCTTAGCATATTGTCTGAGTTCACATAATGACTGCTACTACTGTGTATAAATGATGCATCCACATCCTTACGTCCATGATGGATCCACACGTCCATATAGACATGTTTCTCTGTTTATTTCACCACTTCCAGAAGTATATAAAATAAAGCTGTTTTCTAAAGAATAATGCTCATATGCTTTTTACATATAAGTATAATAAAATATTATTTAAAGCAACTTGTCACTTTAAATATGCTGCAAAAAAATCTGGGATGTATTCTAAAGAGAGGATTATTTTTAGAAAACATTTTACTGTCTTGTTTGCATTTTATTGAATATTACTGATAGCTTTTTGATAGGTTTTAAGGTTACTGTTACCAAAATATTGGGCATACAACTCTCCTTTTAGTGGGCATCTTACTGGTCTTTATTGCTATATGTGGCTTTTTAATGAGCATTGAAACTATAGTTTGCATTTTACTAAGTACTGCTACTACTACAAATTTACATATTAATGCATATTACTACTTCTGCTGTACATATTACTGTACAACTCTGCTTCTGCTCAGTACTGCTGATGTCTGGTGGTTCATAAGCTTCCTAGTAGAGGTCATCAAATCCTCAAAGTAACAATCCTAAGTGTAACCCACAGGATGTACTCAATCAACTCCTTGGGAAATTTAATGAAATATAAAATATATTCTTGCTATTAATTGTTATTTATTTTTTAAGCAACATTCAGGTTCTCAAAATCTAGTAGGTGCCCACCACCATACTCACTCAAAGAATCTGTTTTAAGTGAGTGCTACACTCTGTCTCTGGTCTTCGAAGTATGGGGCTCTGTCTGTTCTGGGCATGTGCAGAGTTTTCTTACATTCCCGGACCTCTTTAATGAGCTGTGTATAACGGCACTGCAGGGACATGCAGTACATAGCCCCTTATCAATATACAGGGTGATTCAAAAGTCGCAGTACACCCTTTTATTTCAAAAACTCTACAGGAATTGGGCCGATTGGCTGATTTCAAGATGGCGCCCATGTTTGGTACATACCGTAAAAGATAGACCATGTCACCCATACCTTACTGGAGTATTCAGGTTTCCCAATTTCCTGTAGAGTTTTTGAAATAAAAGGGTGTACTGCGACTTTTGAATCACCCTGTATACAATAACTTGGTATCCACAAAATTGCATGCAATATATCTGTGACAGGATGGACCACCTGTGCCACCCTGTCTGTTGTTGCTGGGATCCGGCTGAGCTTACTTTGCCACCGTCCCCTTTCGTTTTTTTTTCGAATATGCCCCTCTTGCCGTAGTAGGAGGAGAGTGATGCCACCACCGGACTCCTTTATGGCATCCAGAACCATGTTCCTTCTGGGTAACTGTCACTGCTAGTGTACTCCCATGCTGGTACACTTGGGCTGGTACCCCTGACCGCTTTACTATGGATCAGGGTGCTATAGATGGATCCCCCCCTGGCCTATCACCCTGGCCAGAGCTGCTTGGTAGCGGGCAGAGCAGTGGTACTAGGAGCTGGGTCCAAACTTCAGAACAGTCGGAGGACGGATTAAATTTAGGATCTAATCTGTAGGTCACAGGATTACAGCAATATTGAAGAAGTTGTCAAGCAGGCACTTGAAGCAGAAAGTGATGTTTATTTCACTCATGTGTCCTGACAAGGACAGTTCCACTGATTAAAGGTATCAGTGATCAGGTCAGATGGGACATCAGAATGATACCCTTCAGTGTACAAGGTATACATTTCACTGTACAGTATACAGTTTTAGACACAGCCTAACAGGCTATTTTTAGAATCAGGATGCAATCTGTTTACCCAAACATGGATTAACATGCAATGCAAAGCTGACAATATTTACACTTATCTGTGATATCCTAAAACCTTGCTGTGATTTCCTGCTTCTTACTTTGGACACAGTGTACATCTGACAGCAAGTCTAATTACCCCTTCCTTTCCCTTAAGGGATATTGAACACTCACATCAAAAGGTCTAATTAACATGAGATTATCATGGGTGCTTTCTTCCAACAGTTGCAGAATACACATTTCCACCCAAAAAAAAAATAATTCCACAAGAAAAGTTGCAAAACCCCAAACAAGGCATTTCCTTACACCAAGATACATAAATGACTTCCCAAACAAAGGCTTATTGTATCAGATTTATACATCAGAAATAATACATTTCCTCTAGTAAGGTTAAAACAAATGAGTATCTTCCCTGGTCTGAGAAATAAAGATTTCCCCTACCAAAATATACACAATATCAAAAAATAAGTGCATTTGCAAATATATAAATAAGCACCCTGCACTATTTCCTTTAAATAAATTTATACCATAAGTTACTTATAAGTTATCCAGTCACAATACCTGTATCCTGTGTCCTCTGCCTAATAAAGCCAACGACCTGGTTAAGTTAACAACATGTGGATTCAACATCCATACTCACATCTGCTGACACTTATTACAGTCCAATAGGCATCTGACAATTGGTTATGAGCTGTTACAATTGGATTTCAAATAATATTACAATTTACTGTGTACAGCCTGATTTGCAGTAGTATTTTAAATTACTATCAATATATACATACGGTTTTTTGAGGAATTGCTTATAAACTATTGTGACAAGGTTAAGAACTATTTGACCTCAAAATATCTGTTACACAAGAAAGTAGATCCGTGAAACAATGATGATTCACTACTCTCTTGTCATCCGTTCTTGTGACCTCTGCGAAGACATCATTTTGTTTAGACACAGCCACTTTTGTTAAAAGTTTATGAATTGACCTGCAACAAGACCAGAGGTCTCTCTCTCTCTGCCAAGAAATCATGGTAGTATTGAAACTATGCTGTGCACTGTACTATTTGCTATAACTGAAATTGTTAAAATATTTTTGCTACAACATCTAGAAATTGAGATTAACAAAAGGAAAATAAAGAAAGCATGTAATGTAAATAGGGGCAGAGTAATATTTAAAAATAAATACATTATTAGATATATATTAAAATGATCCCTAAATGGCCAATGAGCCACCAGTAGCGAAATATTTAAAACAAAAATGAACAGTGACAAAAGTGCAAAATGTGTGATTAAAATTGGCAGCTGCTGCTGTCCCGCCTTGCTATGTTAGGTATATATTAATGGTGAATCAATAATCACAGTAGTAAATTGTTATAAGATCCTAAATTGTTAATCTTTCAATATAGATGATATAATCTCTTTTAGTGTCCTGATTGATATAATATAACAAAACCTGCTTAAAATTTAACAGATAAATAAATATTATATCTGAGAATTTGCTGGGTGCAAGAGAAAAAAGCTATTAAGAAATATGCTGCACCAGGTTGAAACAGCTCTATACAGGTAACAGCTTCTGTATGGAGATTGAACTGAATAAAAGGCTTATTCCCTTCCTGAATGAATGCTATCTTAAGAGTAGCCTACTTATAATAAAGTTAGAGAAAAGAACACTACTCTAAGCGGTTCACGTCCTGGATATACCAGGGGTAGTGCCGCTGAATGTAGTTAACTAGGAATAAAAGAAGAGAAAGGCTCTATTATAATAAAGCATAGCGAGGCAAATGTTGACGCACGTTTTGCATACTCACTTTAACAAGGCTAACCGATGAGAACCAATGGCAGTGCTTTAAAGGGAAGAGGCAACCCCTGTGATTGCATCACAAATGTTCAGCCAATCAGATATCCTGAATATCGGAAAATACCACTGAGGATTGACAGCTATTTAGACCTATCCTGAAGCTGAGAGTGAGCGTCCAACATTGCCAGTTAAAATAACTGTTTAACAAAACAGGTCATTATAACATATATTCATTATTTGTATCTACAGGTAAATCAAATATCCCTGATTAATTGGTCCAGGTAAATAAATGGGCCCATGTGATGATAAGTACTCTAGAAAATAAGGAAATGAAAAATAAAGATAAATGTAAAAAATCTTATATACAAATTCAAATGAAAACAAAAGAAGAAGAAAGATAAAATTCTAACCATAATAATACTAAAGTGTAGGTAATAATAATTAATGAGCCCTATAAAAAATATTCTGAAAGCTGAAATGCAATGGCCTATAAGTGGAATAAGGAATGTTATATAAGAAGAACATTGAGGAAGTGTTCAGCTGTGAGCCAATAAATAAAATATGTAGGAAAGTAAGGTGAAATAGTGTAAAAAATGATAAATATAAAAAAGGTAAATGAAGTTGTATAAAGATCTGTTATAATTGAAACGATCCCTCTCTCTGGAAGAAATGATAGATGTTTCACTTTCCGAAGAGTCCACTTCAGAGGTGCTAAGGGAGTTATAGGTTCTTTGATATTTCTGTGTATCACATTTAAATATTTTATTGCGTACATAGTCATTGCTATCACATCTGAACTTTTTCCTGTTTCTTTTCCATAATGATGTTATCAAATTCATCAAGGTCCGAATTGAGATCACTGTATGCCTTCTGAAATTGTTTGAGACCCTCAAAGGTTTATCTCCTAAATAGTTTATTTTCACAGTTTATTGTTCTCATAGAAGAGTGTCATGTTTAATCAATATTTTTATAAGATCATTGAACATTTGGTTAAAGTAAATACCCATCCTTTTTTAAGTTCAGAAGAAGCTAAATCAAAAGCTGGATAAATTTTGGGTCATAGACCTCTGTTTACCATGTTTTGTTTTTGCTAATTGATAAACATCGTTTTATTCCAGAGAGTCTTTGTTTGCCTAAACATAACCTTTTTCAAATCAGATAAATAGTCGGACTACCCATTTTCTCCCCATAGGGATGCTGAGATGTCACAATTAACCTCTAACTCAGAATCGTTCAACTATTTTTCTTGTCTATTCAACAGTTCTTGACTGATTCTAAATGTGGACATGATGAAATAAATTTAATTGAAAAGGAAAACTTGGTACAAAAATTTATATAATTGAATATTATTATAGTAATGATCTTGTGCTGTGGGGTGACAAAAAGCAAGGTGTAAAGAGAGAAACATCTTAGGGAACAATTGTAAAGAAAGTATCCACTGCACCAGGCAATCACTCACCCTGTATATATAATAGTAATTGTTTAAAATTTATAATTCAATTATATAATATATATAACATACTTGGTGAGTGATTGCCTGGTGCAGTGGTTACTTTATTTACAACATCTACCAATTGGAATGGAATATATTAATTTATTTTGAAAATGAATTCAATCGGGCTCAGTGCTCCAAGTTGAACAGGAGACTTAACTTCAAATCAGAGTAAACCACAAGTATAGTAAAGTCCTATTTGACAAATTATGACAAATAAGTTGAATTTGACTTAAGGTGAAAATGAATACTCCAGGTGCGAGCATGGACTTTGCAAAGTTGGGAGGCTCAGAGAATTATTCCACGTGGAAATTTGGTATGGAGATGCAGTTAAGAATGAAAAATTGTGGAATTTCCCAATTGACCCAGGTGACAACCCGAATCTCGATGATGTGGAAAGTGCCATTGGAACCATTGGCTTAGTCGTGGAACATCAAGTCTAGTTAATCATAAAAGGGAAACCATCAGCAAAAGACATGTATGTTACCTTGCAGACACTGTATGAAGATAAGGGTCTCATGAGAAGGATAAACCTCATTTGCTCTTTGTATGGTACCAAGTTGAGGGCTTGCAAAGACATGAACAAAAATGTTCATCGGAGCCGAAGTGGATGACGAAGAGGTCGCCGTGACTTTGTTACAGAACCTGACCCCTGAGTTCAATTTTCTTGTAGTGGCATTGGAGTCATGTGCTACCAAATTAACTAAGGAGGATGTGAGGGCCAGACTGTTACAATTCTAGGAGCAGATACTTGTACACAGTAAAGCTGAAACAACTGCTTTTCCCACTAAGGACACTAAGTTTAAGAAACCAAAGTACAAGTGCTTTATTTGTCACAAAATGGGACATAAGGCTTCAAAGTGAAGGCTGAAAGTGCAAAATGGTACAAAAAGCAACCGTGATAAAACAACGAGTCAGCTTTGAAAGTGGCAGACAGTCACAGAAAGGGCTGTTGGTACATGGTGTTAGGAACCCCACAGTTCTTAGGCAATAGTCAGTGGTCACTACAACCCACAGTACCGGTGAGAGTCCGAAGATTGGAGGAAAACAGTTCCTAGGCGGTTGCCAGGGATAGCTACAATATAGGCACACAGTGATATAAGTAAGCATTCAATAGTACCTGTGGTAAGGTTGAGTCCGGAGCCAAAGGAATATTGTAGAGTTGTCAAGGGAATAGCAGGGTCCGTACATGGGGAATCCAATAGAGAATAGTCAGGAACTGACGGGTGATCCCACAGGAGAGGAGTCAAAGCAGAGCCGAGTCGGTACACAGGGAAATCCAATGAAGAGTTATCAGGAACAGAAACGGTCTGGTACACGGGGATACCACAAGCCGACAGGAAACAACAGGAACAGGTAACAGGGAAAACACAAGGAAGCAGAAACACTAAGGTAAACGTATTACCGGCAATCCTGCAAAGGATTAGCCGGCTATTTAAGGAGAGCAGAACCAATAGGCTGCAGGTGATAATGAGGAAGCCAGGTGAATGAGCTAGGAGAAACAGGCTGGCCATGTGAGGCATAATATAGAAATTACATTATGAATTGAGGGCAGATTCTGACAGAGATCAGACCTAACTGACCCTATCTAATACCTATCTAATATATCTAGCTAATCTATCTGCCTATCTGATCTACCTAAATGAATCTATCTAATATATCTAAGAACTAAACTAACTACCTATCTAAACACCCAGTGGCTATCTAACTTAACTACCTACCTATCCCTAACTAACTATCTATCTATCTATCTAGTTACTCTGAGAGCCCGGCAAGTCATAACACATGGATTCGGAAGCCACCAGACACTGCAGTTATAATAAGCACTGATTTACTTCATTGAGCGAGTGTGAATCCAACCCAGGCAGAGGGTTCGGAGACAAGATCCAAAGCAACAGAAGTTGGACAAATAACAGTCTGCCTGAGGATTAAAGGTAAAACTGTCATTTCAAACATTGAAAAAGTTTTGTTCATACCCGATTTAGGAGCTAAGCTGATCGCCATAAGTGTCTTAGAAAACAAAGATTATAAAGTAGAATTTGCAGAAGGCAAGCGCACTGTGTAAAATAAAAGAAGGACTTTAATAGCGACAGCTACCCATTGCCAACAACTCTATGTCTTAGACACTGTGGTATGTGATGGCTACTTCTGACACAAGTCAGACTATGGAACTGTGGCACAAACATTTAGGACATCTTCGGTACGATAATGTGAAAAAACTTCTGCATTGGATAGCTGTAAATAATCCTGATAAACCGCTATGTGAGAGTTACATTAAAGGTAAACAAACCAGACAGCCTTTCCTGATGTCAGTGACAAGAGTTGAGTCACCATTAACATTGGTGCACACGGATGTATGTGATCCTACGGACACCGAATCAATTAGTGTTAACGTTACTTTATAACATTGATGGTTACACAAGGATGGTTCTAGTGAAGTGATATACAAAATCAAGGAATACAAAGCTTTGGCGGTGACTCATGTTGACCATAAATATTTTATGATCTGATCATTAGAGATAATACCCGAATAAGAACTTTGTTGACTTTCTAAAAAATCATGGAGTTCAACATCAGCTGACTATGAACAAAATGGTGTAGGTGAACATGCAAATCGTACAATAGTTGAGAAAGCATGTACGATGTTAACTGATGCTGGCCTAGAAAAGAAATTTTGGGCTGAAGCACTTATTAGTGAAAATCTATGCACCCACTGTTGCAATAAAAGACACCAATTGAAAGTGGTTGGGAAAAAAGGCCCGATGTCAGTCATCATGTATAGATGCAAAGCATATGTACCCTAAAGAGTGAAGGCGGAAATTGGACTTTAAATCACAAGACTGTATTTTGCTTGGATATTGTCTTGAGAGTAAAGGCTAAAGGCTTTGGGACATTGTGAATTGGAAACTCATAAAATCAAGAGTAGTCATATTCCTTGAAACAGTATTATGTAGAAGAGAAATAGGAAGAGGTAGTAATACTGGATATACCCACATCCACCAGTGTGTCTGAGTCAGAGATCTTGACAACCTACAAGAGAAAACTACTTCTGCGAGGATTAATAAAGGAAAACCTCCAAGGATATATAGTGACGACTATGCCAACATTGCATTCTCAGAACCACAAAATGTGCAAGAAGCAAAGTTCAGTGATGAGTGAGAATACTGGAAATCAGTCATAAATATATAAATTGCATCTTTAGATGAAAACAAAACCTGGGCTGTTGTCAAAATGCCAAGCCACCATATTTTTCTAATTGATTAATTGGATTTAGTGATACCACCTCCCTTCTTCAGCCCCTATATAGAGGCAGTTTCACTATCAGTGATTAGCTTTGAAAAAGTCCTTGGTGATACAGGACAAAACACATCAGCAAAAACTCACAGCACTGCAATACAAGCAGAACTAAACTACTTCTTCTCTGTTCCCTATCAGACACGCATCAAGGAGGTACATTGCATCTATAGCGAAGGAGTCAATTTACATCCGTACAGACGGCAGTGCCTGCTATTATAAGCTGCATGCAGGATGTTTCCAAGTCCCCCCGGAGGGTGTAAAAAGCTTTACATTACCGGTGAGAAGTAGGGATGGAAATCGTTTGATGTTTCATTGCAACCAACGATTAGATTAGTCCACAATAAATATAATAAAAAATCGTTTTTCACATCTTGGATACTTTCACATGCGATTTACTCAGAGAGATATGGTATGAGTTTTTACATTACCATTCTTCACATTGTAAATTTGATATATGTTTTTATATTCATTTGGCACTTTGTCTGCGAGACATGACTTTGCATAATAAACATGGGGCTAGATTTACTAAGCTGCGGGTTTGAAAAAGTGGGGATGTTGCCTATAGCAACCAATCAGATTCTAGCTTTCATTTATTTAGTACCTTCTACAAAATGACAGCTAAAATCTGATTGTTTCCTATAGGCAACATCCCCACTTTTTCAAACCCGCAGCTTAGTAAATCTAGCCCATGGTGTTTTTTGATAATGCACTAGAATCTGTATATTATTTCTTTTATTATATATTTTGTGGAGTCGTCCCTGTGGTGGAATTTGGAGGAGAAATCTGTGGATAATATGTAAAATGCCTAATATCATTTGAGACCTTGTAAGCATACACCCTTTGGGGATATGATGGTGTGAAGGACACAGAATTCTATTGGTGTTATTCCATTCCCTAAATCACAAGGTGGAAAAGAGAACTTTTCTTTGGGAATCTCTTGGACTATTGTTTTTTGTGTTTGAAACATATTGCACTATTATTTTCTCTATTTGTGTCCCTATGAGTCTGTCTTAGACCATTTGAACCCCCATTGTAAAGAAGGATCAAGATTGACATCTTAGCGGTTGGAGTTCACTAATATAGAATTTAGGAGGAATTGAACATCATCTCATGTGTTGGAAGGTGTGCGCCAAGTGTACGTGTTTTTTTTAATTATATTTATTGTGGTTCTTTTGGAGGGAAGTGGACTCTCCATTGCATGTAACAGGCTGCATACTTAGTGAAGCGCCATATTAACCAATTATTCCAGTTTATGATTAGATTAGTCCGATGTTCGATGTTTAACCCAACAATGGTGAGGATCCAATGTTTCCTCACCATCGCTAGATTTCCCCTAAGATGTTTTCCGATACTTAACGATGGTGGATGGACGAGATAATTTGGGGGCCAATTTAAAAGTGCACCGGACTGGAGTTCCCCACACCCCCATTTCCAGATAATTTTTCCAATATTCTCCTCTTATGTTCAATTGTTTTTTCCCTCTGTTTTGTGAGGCCCATAATTAATCTACCTCAATAGTATACTCTGATATTGCAAAAAAAACAACCAACTCCCAGTTTCAATGTATGTTGTACTATATGTACAGTTTTTGTTATTTTCTATGTTTAAGTTATTAACCTGTTGCTACTGTTACAAATAAATAAAAAAAATAGCACTGTGTGTCAGCAGTAGTGCCAGTGAGCTGTTTTACTAGTTATTGTTAATGCTTGGTGTTTTTTTTTCTTCAATAACAAGTTTCCTTTATCCAAAAACATGTTTTACTGCTAAAAATGCGTACATCTTTATAGTTTTTGCACAATTTGTATATATATATATATATAAAGATACACACACATACACTGTAAGCCTACATTTAAAAAGACATAAGGATGATTTCAGAAGTTTATTAGTGTATTATATGTTTAAGTAGCCAGTTTACTTACAAAATATAGAAGCCTTGGTTAACATCGATTCTTGAACCAATGTTTAGGACTAAACAATGTTTTGTAACCAATGTTTAAAACATCGGTACAATCAATGTTTTCTTTCGTTGTCCAATGCCTAGTAAGAAGTTTCTTTTTTGATCATATTTGTGAACAAGGATCACTGCCTGTGGCTATTATATCAAGGAGAGGAACGGAATAAAGGAATTCCAGTATTCATTGGCCATTGGCTTGCATGCACTAAGTAATACTATATTTTACTTTGCAAATTTGAACGTGGGATCTGTTTTCCAGCGCTAATGATATTTGGTTTGAGGATATTTATCTCCCTAAATTGCTGGTGGAGGATTCCTGAGGAGAGTTGGATTGGATTTTAAAGTGATTTTATGGCTAAACTGTTAAATATTTATTAACTTTTGCAGTGCTGGGACTACTGTAGGAGTCATTAGTAATAGAGAGTATATACTCTCTGGCGAAGTCTATTGATTTTTATTTGGTGGTGTTGTTTATATATCTGTTTCATGTATGTTTTTGTTTATGCATGTTTTTATCATTAAATGTGTGTTTTCATTACTAAGAACAAAACCCTTTATATCTGTTATTATAATGATATATGTTAATTAAAGGGTATAGTAATTCCCACAGTGCTGTTCTTTTGTGTATTTTCAAAGTGAGGAATATGCCAACATTGCATTCTCAGAACCACAAAATTTGCAAGAAGCAAAGTTCAGTGATGAGTGAGAATACTGGAATCAGTCATAAATAAAGAAATTACATCTTTAGATGAAAACGAAACCTGGACTTATGTCAATATGACAGGACACCATAAACAATTAAAAACAAAGGGTTTCTTTTATAAAAAGTTTAACACAGACGGATCGATTGCCTATTACAAAGTTCATCATGTTGCGAAGAGATTTACTCAAAGGTCCAGAACTGATTACAAGTAAATCTTCTCGCCTGTGGCAAGGTACAGTACACTTTGTTTGGTTGTTGTCATATCTGTGTTGCATGAATTGTTGATCTACCTATTAGGTTTTGACTCTGCTTTCTTAAATGGTAAATTAGTTGAGGAAAACTAAATCGAGCTTGCAGAGCATTATAATGAGAACATGTTTCCAGATGGAAAAGTGTGTTTGTTAAAGAAATCCTTGTACGGCTTGAAATAAAGTGGCTGGTGTTGGTACATCAAACTTGAGAGTGTGTTGATTGACGTGGACTTTGTGCGATCAGAGACTGACCACTGTCTATACCACAAAATAATAGATGGAAAGCTTTTCATCATTGTTATATATGTAGATGATTTGTTTCTTGCAAGTCGTAAAAATCACATAAACAGTATAAAAAGTCTCTTGGGAGAAAAATTCAGATTAAAAGACTTAGGTCATGCACATCACCTGTTGGGAATGAGAATTTCACAAAATCTGAATGCTGGGACTATCAAAATCAATTAACAAAGTTACATGTTGGGATTAGTAGATGGTGCAGTCAGTTGGGCAAGTAGAAGCAGCCTACAGTTGTTCTTTGAAGTATCGAAGCAGAGTATGTGGCTTTGAAAGAAAAAACTAAAGAAGCTTTATGGATTAAAGAGACTTTGGGCTAGATTTACTAAGCTGCAGGTTTGAAAAAGTGAGGATGTTGCCTATAGTAACCAATCAGATTCTAACTTTCATTTATTTAGTAAGTTCTACAATTAGACAACTGTAATCTGATTGGTTGCTATAGGCAACATCCCCACTTTTTCAAACACGCAGCTTAGTAAATCTAGCCCTTTGTGTGAAGTACAACTTTTAAGAAGAGTTAAAACTATTGACATAAAATGTGACAACAAAGGTGCTATTAAATTATCAGCAAGTCCCAAGCATCATGGCAGGTCTAAGCATATTGCAATTAGACATCATTTAATTTTAAAACTTGTTGAGAAAAACTCAGTTAGTGTAGGCTACATTGCAAGTGAGCAGAATGCAGCTGATATGCTTACTAAAGGACTTACATCACAAGTGTTGAATACATATCGTATAAAATGTGGTTTGGAATATTATGACAACTGATGTATTTTGCTGACATTATCTGTTACATTAACCCCGTGCTTTTGGTTACAGGAGATCTACGTGAAGGATTAATAAAAAAGTATATACGTGTTTTTGTGACCAGAGGCATCACTAGGCGAATGGAGGGTTGTTGGGAGTGAGTGGTATGCTATGTCTTTATCACTGGATGTGCAGTGCCACCAGGCTCTGTCCGCTTTTGCCTACAGCACAAGTGCAGGGGTTTCTTCTGTTTCTTTACTCTGCGAATTTGTTGTGTGTAGCGGTATTGCACTGATGTGCAGAACATAGGCCCTTATCAATGTATACAATAACTTGTTATTCACAAGAATGCCTGCAATATTCCTGTATCCTGTGACCTGTGACTAATAAAGCCAACAATTTGGTTCAGAATTGGAATGCCACGAAAAAACACATCCAGTCCACTTCCAATCTGTTTCTATAAAAGGTTGTATTACTAAAATCAGGTGTGTAACAGTGATACTTATAATCACACCATAAATACAATGTATAAATAACAAACCTAAAAATATACACTAATTAATAGCAGCTGCTAATATTAACTAACAATATAACATTTAGGTATCTGAGACACTGATTTATTAAAAAACATGCAAACAATACGTAAGCATCATAAACTATGTTTTTAACAATGGTATAATGTATTAAGGACATAGTAAATAAAAATAGGACATAAGGAAATAATTGTTTGTAAATATCAATAGCTTTAGATATTATTTGGCAATTAGCTGAATATATTGTACATATATATCAGCACTTGTAAATGAACAGGCAAATGCTTCGTAGTCTGAAAAATGTACTTTAAGTGAAAACTTGGCAGCACGGTTGAGTAGTGGTTAGCACTTCTGCCTTACAGCACTGGGGTGATGAGTTCAATTCCCGACCATGGCCTTATCTGTGAGGAGTTTGTATGTTCTCCCCGTGTTTGCGTGGGTTTCCTTCGGGTGCTCCGGTTTCCTCCCACACTCCAAAAACATACTGGTAGGTTAATTGGCTAACAAATTGACACTTGTCTCTGTGTGTCTGTGTGTCCGTGTCTGTGTGTTAGGGAATTTAGACTACAAGCTCCAATGGGGCAGGGACTGATGTGAGTGAGTTCTCTGTAAAGCGCTGTGGAATTAGTGGCGCTATATAAATAAATAGTGATGATGATGCTGAACTTGCTTCCAGTATTGAATTAGTTCTTTCCCCTTAAACGATAACTTAAAGATCTTATCAGAACTTTTCCAATATATCTATCACTCACGGGGACAATTGATCCACAATGTTATATACTCCAAAAATTGTTAAAGTCCAGGTTCCACGTTAAAGCATGACGACAGTGTACAAAAGGTTTTCCACCTCCTCTGGATGGTACTACTTAAGATGTTTTGCTGGGTTATAGATATTATCCAGCATATTTTTTTTAATAGACACATGGGCAGTATCTTCCACAGTCAGCCCCAATTCAAAGCACGGAGATAGACGCAGCCGTCACACTGAAAATCCTAATGTGGAGTGTATTCTATTCAGTATTAAACTGATTCCGTTTATGTGTTTGTAGCAATAATAGATGGGCAATAGACTAGTGTCCAAATAGCGTAAGTTCAATCCTTAATGCATTTCATTATACATATAACTTCCTTAGAAAGTTATAGGGTTATTCCAAATCTTGCCATTTCAATTTAGGAAGTTCTATGCAGGCGCTATTGTGTGTATATATTTATTGCTCTAAATTAGAGGTTAACAAAACTGTTGTTATCCACCTGCCGCTATTATACCAATAGTGCTCTAAGCGCCATTTTGTGACCTGGTTAAGTTGACAACATGTGGATTTACCATCCTTACTCACATCTGCTGACACCTATTACAGTCCATTAGGCATCTGCCAATACAATCAAGGAAACCCAATGAAATAAGCCTATCCCAAATACAGGTTTCAGATTTACTGTATTGAATTTCAATTCAGTGAACAGATCACTGCCAGTTATTATTACAAGGAGTCTTTTTGCATAGTGTGACTTATGTATTAACTATATTGTTTTTCTTAAAAGAAACCTTTGCTTGCCAAATGTTGAAGCATGATCTAAGTTAATAAAAAGCTTCTTGTGTCTCTTTATAATGATTTAAAAAGTGCAGACTATGTATTTATCTATGATTGTGCATTTGGTCAGAGATTAGATAATAATTTTTGGTGTCTCTTTCTTGGGTTTTGCTTCTTTCATTGTACTGTTCTACAGGGTCACATTTATATCTTTGTTACCCCATAGACTGATTTATCTGTGCCCACCAATGCCGTAGGGGCCTTAGATAGGTTCCATCTATATAAAGCAATTGCATTCTACCTATAATTATTAATGATTTGTATTATGGTTTTCATGTGCTCTTAAACACCTGTACATAAGTAGTACATACACATACTTATATAATAAGGACTATAGTTTGAAAAAGTTTATCAATTGCAAACCCACCGGTCAGACATTAATGTGCAACCTGCGACTTCTAGAATTATGCTTTTCTAAAGCCTCAATATATGTGCAGGGCTCACATTAGTTTTTAAAACTGAAAACCCAGGACAGGCATGGGACCTGAATTTCGTTCAAGTTGTAAAATCCAGCCCTTGCTTCCTTTATAGATTTCCAGATAAGGTAGGACAATTATTGCAACCTACAGTCATGGCCAAAAGTTTTGAGAATGACACAAGTATTGATTTTCACAAAGTTTGCTGCTTTAGTGTTTTTAGACCTTTTTGTCAGATGTTGCTATGGTATACTGAACTAAAATTACAGGCATTTCATAAGTGTTTTTATAGACAATTACATTAAGTTTATGCAAATAATCAATATTTGCAGTGTTGACCCTTCTTTTTGAAGACCTCTGCAATTCACCCTGGCATGCTGTCAAATAACTTCTGGTCCACATATCGACTGATGGCCGCCCATTCTTGCCTAATCAATGCTTGGAGTTTGTCAGAATTTGTGGGGTTTTTTGTCCACCCACCTCTTGAGGATTGACCACAAGTTCTCAGTGGGATTAAGGTCTGGGGAGTTTCCTGGCGATGGACCCAAAATTTTGATGTTTTGATCCCACAGCCATTTAGTTATCACTTTTGCCTTATGGCAAGATGCTCCATCATGCTGCAAAAGGCATTGTTCATCACCAAACTTTTCTTAGATGGTTGGAAAAAGTTGCTCTTGGAGGATGTTTTGGTACCATTCTTTATTCATGGCTGCGTTCTTAGGCAAAATTGTGAGTGAGGCCACTCCCTTGGCTGAGAAGCAACCCCACACATGAATGGTCTCAGGATGCTTTACTGTTGGCATGACACAGGACTGATGGTAGTGCTCACCTTTCCTTCTCCGGGCAAGCATTATTCCAGATGCCCCAAACAATCTGAAAGCGGATTCATCAGAGAAAATGACTATCCCAGTCCTCAGCAGTCCAATCCCTGTACCTTTTGCAGAATATCATTCTGTCCCTGATATTTTTCCTGGAGAAAAATGGCTTCTTTGCTGACCTTCTTGACACCAGGCCATTCTCCAAAAGTCTTCACCTCACTGTGCATGGAGAAGCACTCAAACCTGCCTGCTGTCATTCCTGAGAAAACTCTGCACTGGTGGTGCCCTGATCCCGCAGCTGAATCAACTTTCGGAGATGGTCATGGCGCTTGCTGGACGTTCTTGGGCACCCTTGAGCCTTCTATACAACTATTGAATCTCTCTCCCTGAATTTCTTGATAATCCGATAAATGGTTGATTTGGGTGGTCTTACTAGTAGCAATATCCTTGCCTGTAAAGCTCTTTTATGTACAAAGCAATGATGACTGCATGTGTACAGATAACCATGGTTAACAGAGGAAGAACAATGATTTCACGCACCGCCCTTCTTTTAAAGCTTCCAGTTTGTTATTCTAACTCAGTCAGCATGACAGAGTGATCTCCAGCCTTGTCCTCGTCAACACTCTCACCTGTGTTAATGAGAGACCTGATTTGAGCTGGTCCTTTTGTGACAGGGCTTAAATGCAGTGGAAATGTTGTTTTTGGGATAAAGTTCAATGTCATGGCAAAGAGGGACCTTGAAATGAATTGAAATTCATCTGATCACTCTTCATGGCATTCTGGAGTATATGCAAATTGTAATCATAAAAATTGAGAAAGCAGACTTTATGGAAAATAATATTTGTGTCATTCTCAAAACTTTTGGCCATGGCTATATTCTCCATGTACTACTAAATTTGGTTCATCGTGGGCATAACTTGTGGAAAAATTAGCATTATAAGTAAAGATTTTGTGTGGAGAAATGGAAGAACTGGGACACATGGGCGTTCTGCAAAGTTGTTTTTACACAACATGTTCAAATATTATGTAATGTGTGGCTTCTAGTTCACAGTGAAATTGAATCTTATTATGATGTTCAGTATGACATGTGATTTTAAAACCAAACCAAACAAAAATTGGATGTATAGTTTATTAGCTTTAGCATTATTTGAAGAGGTTCTCCAGACAAACAATAATACCTCTCTTTCCTGTTTATGATGCATAATAGATTTTTTTATTTCTACTGGTGATTGCAATGAATGTACAAGCGAGTCTTCAGAAGGAATAAGAGAGTAGAAAGCTGAATGGCATGCAATGTCTTTATACTGCTCAATCAGCACTGAAATCGCCAGACAAGTAAGTATAGGTTACATAAAATGTGAGGTGGAGGGAGTTTTATAATTTAAGTAGAGGTTACCTTTACAGGAGGTTGTTTATTATATATTTCTGTAAGTGAATTCATGTTATTGAGATACAATTCTTATTTATGCAGTCTAGCAGAGATGACATTTGGAAGGTAAGGGAAACTGTCATTTGTTTTCAGGAAATAGATGGATTCCCTCCAGCATATTTTGGAGTTCCCATGTAGTGGGGTTGATTTTCAGACAGGGCAAAACGATATGGCCATAGTCAATTCCAAGTAACTTGTATTCATTGTAATTGTGTTTGTTAATTTAAGAATTTCAATTAGCTAATTGTGGGGGGCACCAATTGGTCTTTCATGATGTTGTAGATGGAACATAGTCCCTCTGCCCAATCTTATGCTCTTATATTCAGGACAAATTTGGAAGGTGCATGAGGAAAATTAAACTGTATAAAATCCCACTTTCATTAATTTCAATGCTTTAATTATTTTCTAAAATGTCGCTTGTTTTAGTCTCATTCGTGCCTTAGATATGTTTTGGGAATAAGTGTAGTCTAATGAAAACACTGCTCTGATGGGCCTACATTGACAAGCTACTGTCCTGTGCAAGCCTACCCTATTGCTTTTTCATAACAAACTCATTTTTTACCACTTTTATGTCCAGATCAGTCAGTTTAAAGTGAAAAATGCATATGTCAGTTTTGTACATTTTTTTGCTTTCCTTACATTGGCATTTATGCACATAAAAATAGCCTTTCTCATGTAATAGATTGGTAGTTTCGGCATTCAACTCAACAAAGTGAAGAGGCACGAGTTCCCCGGAACAGCGCACAATGTATTAGGGCTATGTGAAAGAGGAAGTTGGATGAAAAAATTATTGTTTATTGTTATCTTGCTAATTGATCAGTAGATTTCTATTTACAAATATAATTCTCCAGTTCCAATTAAACTGCAAGTTAACACCACAAAGCAATCATATTCTCAGAAATAGTATAATAGGTTTATATTCTAGTTTATTTTTTCCAATTCCTTAATCCCATTTATTAACCTCTAAGGTTAATTACTAATACTTCTATTTAACTATGATTAATCATGAGTGACTATAAAATCTTGTTTCTACATATTATTATATAAGTTACTTGTGAAAACTAAGGAATTCTTAATTATTATCATTTGTAAATATCACATAAACGCTCACATATATATTTATTTTACAACAATAGATTCATTTCCTTTAGCTCACTGGATAAATGTTCATATACAATTAAAATAAACACATTTTATTCATTGAGCCTTGGGGCACTTTAATGAGGTTAAACATGTTTCTGTAAGCTTCCAGTCTACTGAACGTTTCTTCATGTGATTGGAAATAGTACCTGGATTCCAATAAAAGTCTATTAAAATAAATTGATTCCTTTTCAGAAATGCGTCAAATACTCCACACAATTACTTGTTTCTCAGTTCATTTTAAAATTGTTACTGTTCTTGAGATGTATCAATGTAATCCGTGAAAAGGCAAATATCTCCACTGAATGATTTCAATATCAATATTAGTCTATTACACAGTTTATAGGGTGACAGAACAATCATTGGTTTACTTTACACTTTAGGAGTCTCTTACATATTAAACAGGACTGTGCCTAGAAGATTAGTTACTGGACAGTTCAGTATTTACTGATTAATCAAGTAGTAAATTAAGCAATAAACATGGAAGCATGAAAACATTTCAATCAGGTGTTACAGAAACTTCTCTTGTGTATATGTCTTTTTTGTGGTTTGTGTAACTGTAACTGTTTTATGAATTCATGAACTATTTTAATTATTAATTGTAAATACTAATATTCTAACATCGGGGATGTTTGAGGTGGAAATAGGTGTATTTATAAGTTTTGAGTAGTATTAATTTAATGTCAGGCAATGTTTCATGCATGCATTTTAAGAAATGTTAATGCTGTTAATTTAATTTTGGGTGGGTTGCAGGCCTAATTATTAGACACGGATGCAATTGATTTAATGTTGGTCCTGGTTTGGAGTAGGAAGGGAACCCCGTCCAGAAATCCTCTCTTTGATCCCGGAACTAATGACTTCAGTGAGATCTGCATTCACTAGTTCCTAATGATATTAACAAGCTCCCTTCTCCTGAATATTTTATAAAGCCCGCACAATGCAGGCATATAGGGAAATTAAATTAACACACTATATATCAACATAAAATTGCAGATATATTTAGTGTCTCCTTCGAATGCCTAACATGCTTGTGTCAATATAAAGACGGATATTCATATTTAACAGCTGAATTGCTTAATTTGAAAGGCATTATGTGCTGTGGCCTCTTATATGTTTTCAAACACCTGCAATAAATGTCTGATGTGGCCCAAAATTAACTTTGATCTTGAGAAATGAAAACATTGGGAAGAGGGTAATATTATAGATAAAAATTGTTGCCTTTTAATTTTTAAACAGTTTTACAGTTAGAAAAGTAAACTATACATCTGTGCTCACATCCTAAATGAAAACAGTATTACATTTTTGACCCAACCCCTTTAATTAACCACCCCCCAGCACCCACTGTTTAATATGATTAGCATTGCTGACTCACCATATGTAGCAGCATGGAAGAGAGAGCTATTATTGCTATTATATAGTATTGCTGTGTGCAAAATGGAAAATGCTGTAACTAAATAAGTTTAGTGAATACCTCATAGCATAGGGGCAACATCTAATCCAATCAGAAGTTTTATATATGGTACCGTGTTTCCCCAATAATAAGACACTGTCTTATTTTTTTTTTTTTCCAAAAAAACTGCTTAGGGCTTATTTTCGGGGTAGGGCTTATTGTAATTAACATTCACTGCTTTTTCCCACATCGTGCCCCTCAGTCCTGCTTCTTTCCCACATCGTGCCCCTCAGTCCTACTTCTTTCCCACATAGTGCCCCTCAGTCCTGCTTCTTTCCCACATAGTGCATCTCAGTCCTGCTTCTTTCCCACATAGTGCCCCTCAGTCCTGCTTCTTTCCCACATAGTGCACCTCAGTCCTGCTTCTTTCCCACATAGTGCTCCTCAGTCCTGCTTCTTTCCCACATAGTGCCCCTCAGTCCTGCTTCTTTCCCACATAGTGCCCCTTAGTCCTGCTTCTTTCCCACATAGTGCCCCTCAGTCCTGCTTCTTTCCCACATAGTGCCCCTTAGTCCTGCTTCTTTCCCACATAGTGCCCCTCAGTCCTGCTTCTTTCCCACATAGTGTCCCTCATTCCTGTTTACAACACTTTACTTACCGTTTTTCTGTACTCTCCTCCACGTTGCTGCTGTAAATGAAGCTGGCACACACGCCAGCGTCATTCACAGGAAACTAGGGGAGGGTGCGCGCTCACTGTGAGACAGTGAGACGCTGCAGCTGTGATTGGATGCCACTGTTAAATCGTTAGCAGCGGCATACATTTCATGCGGAGCTGGGGGCATTGTATTGTAGCGCGGGGACCGGCCAAAATGGGGATTTAGCTTGGGCTTATTTTCAGGGTAGGGCTTATTTTGGACCGGTCTGAGAAAGTAAGGGTGGGTCTAATTATCGGTGTAGGTCTTATTATTGGGGAAACACGGTAGATCCCAAGCTGCATTAATTGCTAGAATGACTTAAATCTGTCAGTGCTGATAGCTCTCTTCTCTCCACACTACCATGTGCCGTGGACCACTGGTTCAGTAAAGTTAAATCAATGTGGATGGAACTTTTTTTTAGAGCATATCAGACAAAAGCCCATAAACTAGAGATGCTCACCCCGTGAACTGGTTTTGGTTTTGGATGTGGATTAGCTTCGTGTTTTGATTTTGGTTTTGGCAAAACTGCCCTCGTGTGTTTCGGCTTTGGTTTTGGTTTCTGATTTTTTACAAAAAATCCTAAAATATGCTAAAATAAAATAATTTTGCTCCTTTTTTTGTTCTTACATTATTATTAACCTCAATAACACTAATTTCAAGTCATTTGCAGTCAATTTTGACCACCTCAAAGATCACAATATTATTTTCATACACTTTCAAACAAAGACTGCAGCGACCTGGCTGGATGGTAAGCGACAGAGCAATGACTCAAACACACAGCAGTTCCTAGCACATCTAGGACACATTGGCACACAGCTGTGGCAAAAAATAAAAATGTGGGTCCGGCCTACCTCCCACCCCCCCTATGGTGGATCTTAAAAAAGATTCCAAAACTGGCGAGATCCAAGATCCGACGATGTAATGATGACGTTTTGCCTCGTTTTCCAATGCGAGGCCGTGCGACAGTCCTGAGCCGGCTCGGCTCAGTACTCGGATTTGCTAAGTTCGTATATGTTCGGTTCTCGGGGAACTGAGCCTGAGCATCTCTACCATAAACGCCTTTGAGTGTTTTTTAGAAAACACCAGTAAAGTACTCCCTCACTTTCCAGGCTTCTGTATGCAGTGTGAGTGAAGACAACCACATATGGCATTTTTAAAGAGTGATAAAACTTCATCCAGATTCTGGGACCAGAAACCACTACCAACAAAAGGCTACAGGAGTGGGGGTGGCTAGCTAAAGATAGGTGTTGTCTAAAATAGAATACCTCCTTTTAAAAGAAGGTCACTATAGTTCCCCTTTACATTTTTGCTTTTTGTTCCTAAAATCTTTTACATTTTAACCTTTTTAATCCCCAGAAGTTATTACGGCCCCTGCATTATATATGGGTTCTAATGTGGTCCCTTCAGTTGCTAACTCCTATATGTTCCTAATGGAGAAAAAATTGTTTTTGGAGAATGAGATCTTTTCCAGTCATCTGATTTTCTTCACACGCTATGATGATGATATCCTAGTGGTGTGAATAAGCTCCATAGAGGAATTTACGAAAACAATGAATGAGATCAACCACATGGATAAGGACATTACGTTACGTTTACTTTAAACTGTTGTACAGAGGCCATACATTACCTGGATGTGCTTATTTCAAGGAATGACAATTGTTTAAACACTTGTGTGTGTAGTAAGCCAACGGATCAGTACACCTATCTACATGCCACTAGTCTCCACTCGATAGTAATGAAAAAAGGCCTTCCATACTCATAATTTTTCCATGTTAGAAGAATCACTAATTTGGAATCTGAAGCGAATACACAGATCGACAATCTAATTCAGAAGTTTATCAACAGAGGGTAAGATCCCCGTAAATTACAATTGGCCAAAGCTAAGACGATGTCCATTAAAAGAGAAGATACTTTGTGCCCTATAAAAGGACGAACTACAACTAATAGATTTCCTTTTATACATCGGTATACCACAGCAAGTAATTTAACCAACAAAATAGCCAAACAATATTGGCTTATTGTTAGGACAGATACAAACATCACTTCTTTGGCAGGTGCAAAATTTATGTCGTGTTATAAATGTGACAAGAATTTGAAAGACTGGTGCACAATGATGTTGCAACAAAAGTAACTGAAAGGTCCGAACACTTCCTTTCCAAAGCCCCGGGGAGTTATAGGTGTACTGGATGTGCCACATGCGAATATCTAGATAGAGGACCTGACTTTGTACACCCTCTTTCAGGCAGGAGAATTTCAATCAAACATGTGCTAACCTGTACGAGTAGACATGTTATTTATATCATTACTTGTCCGTGTGGCTTGACATATGTGACAAAACAAGTGTGATAACACTGTAACCATCCTGTTTCTCATACAATGTGGATTATAGCAGGTGAGGGGGCTGGATCTGCATTCATTCTCCTCCCTTCTTCCTCTATATCCATATATATAAAAAGTGCTTTTTATAGTCCTTACTTTTGTTCCCCAGCTCAACTGACTACAACTGCATTGTCTAATTACATGTGGATAAAGAGACATTGTAGCTCATTGTAAATATGCATATTGTGTATTGTATATTGATGATGTAGCAGGGAGGTTGTTATTCATTGTCCTTAAAGTGAAGCTGGGTGGGTTATGGGTAAAGATCAGGTGGTGTCCAGGATACAGGTGAGGGGGCTGGATCTGCATTCATTCTCCTCCCTCCTTCCTCTATAGGAAGCATGGAACAGCTGGGGACCCTGTGACATCACAAAGTAGTGTAAGGGGTTAATTATAGGAGGGGCTGACTGCTACCTTATCTTTGGAGGTGGGAAAGCCAATTAGTATCCATATATATATATATATATATATATATATATATATATATATATATGTATATATATATATATGCACTGCACAAGTCTGGTGTTGTGCACACAAAAACAACTTTTTTTCTTTGCTTTATTGTCAAGTAACTGACAGCGTAAAGTTCCACAGGTTTTTCTTGTGGCCCTAATGCTAAATTAACAAAGTCCAGTTCTCTAGACACCGGCATCGGTCACACCGAACATTTAAAGCAGGCAGGTTTTTATACTTAATACTCCTCCCACAGCCCTAGCTTGATGGACAGGTGACATTCCTAACTTGCCTTTAAAAGGGTGTTCTCTACAGGTCTCCTGTTTAATTAGTCTTCACTGCAGGCACACCCTGCCAACTTGTTGTAGCAGTGGAAAAAGACACTTTGCAAACATGTAAGTGAAATCATACTATTTCTGTGTCACACATATGTCCTCCACATGTTTATCTTTTAACTAGGTGCACTGCTGTATAAGTTTGTAATGTCTGCAGTCATGCCCTGCAGCCTGTAAGCTAAATATCTAATTCCTCTCTTAGATGCCCCATGTAAATCTCTCCCTCTGTCACAATATATATAATCAGTAGTCAAAGTGGTGATGTATACAGTGGTATGCCATACCACCACTTCTACTGCCTTCATTGTAAAAACCAGCAAATTTCCTTCGCCTACATTTTTCATACCACTTCAACCACTATGTATATATTTTTTTATATATATAGTGCTTGGAGTGGTATGAAAATGTTAATTATATCCACTTTTTCTTGAGCTGATGAAAACCATTTGAAGAGCTCATTTCTATCAAGATGGATTACTGCAGAACTCATTATTTTACTCAGCTGCAGCGAGAGTGTTAGAGGTGGAACACAGCATTAATTTCTACATATGGAACAGAATGAGAACAAACTACAGAGCAAGATGACTTTGCCTTTCACACTCGTCTTTACATCTTTACATTTGCACTTCTCAAACTAAAATGTTAATTGGCATTCAAGCAAACTATATCCAGCGTTCCTGACGTGTAGTCGTTCATCCATAAATAGTGCATAATCCACTATTATCTTGTTGACAAGAATATGATTAATTTCACACATCATTGTTCATTAAAATAATATGTACCTATGCTCCAGTTGTGTTTCACTTGAAAGCTCAACTGCTAACACATTCATGGTCAATTAAGTCTACCAGAAAATGGAAGGCAGAAACTGTTAATTTTTATACTTAGACACTTGAAATGCTGTTAAATTTAGCATTTAATAAATCAATTATTACATAAAATATGAGTAGGAGTTCTTCACTTAGAGCCATACAATTATTTTGCATTTGAATGTACATTTCCACATCGTTATCCAGGAAAACTGTATTTTGGTTTTACCCAGCAAATGAATCTCTGCTAAAATCTATCTACCATTGGAAATAGTAGAAAACATTTTTTTTCTGTGCTCAGAACCAAAGAAAGTTTGTGTTTTTTCCATAATTCGTCCATAACCATAAAGAATGGTGTTTACTAATATCAGGGCCGGTGCTAGGGTCCATGGTGCCCTAGGCATTTTTACAAAATTGGCGCCCCCCCCGCAAAAATCGGCGCCCTCCTCCCTCCTCCCCCCTCACCCCGTCTTTCCTTACCTTGTCTCACCACCGCCGCCTCTCTGCTCCATCTCCTCCCCTCCACTCACTGACACTAGAAGGTGGAGGGGAGGAGACGGAGCATAGAGGCGGCGGTGGTGAGCAATAGCCTCTTCCCCCCTCCCCGTGCATCTGAATGCTATGCGGCGGCCGTGACAGGTATGGTCAGCGGTCGCCGCACAGTTTTAAAGTAATTTACCATTCTGTGGCGCCCTCCAGAGCCCGGCGCCCTAGGCAAGTGCCTAACCTTGCCTAATGGGAGCGCCGGGCCTGACTTATATAGCGATCAGTCGAAACATGAGAAATAGTTGAGATTATTTACTAAATCTTATGATATTGTAGTTAGGTTTTTGTGCTACTAAATTGATTATTGAAAATTCTGACATATTGAGAGATCTGCAGATCAGTGAAACAATATCATGAAAACTTGTTTTATTATTTGCTATTTTTAAAAAAAATATAGATCACTATCTGTTTCCCATGTTACAACAATCATATGTAAGTGAACCTTTTATTTCTGATTTATTGACATGGAATTTATGTTGGATCGATGTGGAACCACTTTCCTCTTTTCTGATGTATATTGCTCCTTTCATTCAGTTATCCAAGCTTAGGCAATGGACTACGCTATCGGCTAATGAGTTACAGTACTCCTGTTATTATTGTTATTGTTTATTTATATACTACTAATCACATTATGTAGAGCTGTACAGATAATATGTAATAATCCCATCAGTATTCTAGTCCCTCACCCCCTGTTGCCACTTTGTGTCTCTTGTCAGCTTCCCCCTCACCTTTAGATTGTTAGGTCCCTTGAGCAGGGACCTCTTTTCCTATGTCATCTTCCTCTTGTTTTCATTTGCCCTTAGCTCTCTGCCTCTTCTCTCCATTTCATCACTTGACTCCTGCCCCATCTTCCCTCTTATCGTGCCTCCTCTTCTCCATCTCTGCTCTGATCCTGTATGTGTTGCCCACTCTACTGGGCACAGGGCACAGGTACATCCCTTTATTCACTCCCCAACTCTCTCCTTCTTTTCCTATTTGTACATTGAAATTCACTTTTACCTCTTTGCCCTATGTACTACTCTCTGCTTAATTGGTACTTGTTTTTACATAGTGCTCTTTGTTTTTCATTTATGACTCTTTGCTTTTACTGCACTTTGTCTTGTACTGCCTTGTATGCCAGGTATTGTATGCTATGTATTGTCACCCTGTACTGTTATCCAAGCTCTATGTACGGCGATGAGGACCCTTTGTGGTGCCACATAAATAAGAGATAATAATAGCAATAATAATAATCATTCACATCAGTCACTGTCCCATTAGAGCTCAGCATAAATTCCCTACCACACCCACTAGGATCCATGTTGTCAGAAGCCAATAAATCTACCTGTATTTTTGGAGTACAGAAGGGAATCGGAGCAAACACAAATCCAACCCATGTCCCCAGTGCTGTGAATAAGCAATGCTGTCTACTGTGCACCTATTGTTTGCCTCAAAGTACAAAGTGACAAAACACTGGGGAAGAGAAAAAACAAACAAAATCAGCTTCAACCCTAACAACAAAACAGAACAAAAAATAAACAACGAATTTCATGCAAAATTTCACCTATTTATTAGCTTCTAAAAGATTAGTTTTTCATGTATAGACTTTGTTGAACATCTCTTTTCTAACGCTAGGTACGCACTACAGGTTTTTCACCCAACTATCGTGCCAATCTCTCGATAAACGACTGTTAGGTTTGATATTGCATTAGCGTGTACATTCCTACGATCAAGTTTTACCGTACCAAAGCAAATTGTATCGTTTTATTTGATTTTATGAGCAGACTAAAAATCTCTATAAATGATGGAACGAAGTTGGACAAATGTGGAAGTGTGCATGCCCTCACAACCAGCAGTGTAGGCAGATCTCTATAGAGTTTGCAAAGTCAAGGTCTTTTCAGCAGAAAGTTATGACAGATTAAGAGCACAGATATGAAGGAAAAATGTGTTAGTGTGTACGCATGAATCCGCGTGCAGATCCGGACTTTCAGTCGTTGGTAAAATTGTTGGCTGCACGGTGGATAAGTGTTTAGCACTTCTGCCTTACATCACTGGGGTCAGGAGTTCAATTCCTGACCATGGAATTATCTGTGAGGAGTTTGTATGTTCTCCCCGTGTCTGTGTGGGTTTCCTCCGGGTGCTCCGGTTTCCTCCCACACTCCAAAAATATACTGGTAGGTTAATTGGCTGCTAACAAATTAACCCTAGTCTGTGTATCTGTCTGTGTGTTTGTGTGTGTGTGTTCAGGAATTTAGACTGTAAGTCCCAACGGGGCAGGGACTGATATGAACGAGTTCTCTGTACAGCTCTGCGGAATTAGTGGCGTTATATAAATAAATGGTAATAATAATAATAACAACAATATTGCATAAGGAGAAATTTTCTCTAGTGTGTACCCAGCTTTATTCAGTTCACAAGCTATGCTAGAGTTATTTATAATGTACATTTTTGGGCAAACATATGCAGAAAAATTATACCTCTTTAGACCAGAAGAAAATCACTACTTTCAATCAAGCTAAAACTTTACATCCTGTGTATTTGGGTGGAAAAATGTAATTGATGAAAAGGCACTCTATACCACCTAAAAGGTCCGCTGGACTTTCTTTTCATGAAATAGCTTTCCACTGTTTTATTAATACTATGTGTAAAGTATTTTCACACTACTTATTTTAGAGCTTTATAAATATCCTTCTTATCTTGTAGAAAGTGTTTTTTTTCTGAAAACTGCTCCTTGCCCTTTGCTTACTGTATTTAGGCATACATACTTGAACTATTTCTATATTCTCTCCATTAGCTCTGAGTGCATGAGATATTACAGTTACCCAGCTACAAGCAATTAAATACAATTTCAAAAGTCATAGAAAAGTGAACATATCTTATTTAGATCTACAAATCGTTTTATTACTATTGGAGAAAAGGATTACATGGTATGAGACAGGTTGCTGAGGGGTACTTTCTAGGCACGCTAATTTAGTATTTGCCTTAGCATACAGGAAGAAGTGATTATGATGTTGAAAAATTAGGTAATGTACAATTCAACCTATTTAATGCACCATGCATTAATTGTTTGATAAACGAAAAGTCGCTCAATGGTCCATTTTGCACATGGCAAGCAAAACTCACTAAGTGAGCTAAGAGAACTGCCTACTATTATATTTGAACCTTCCCTGGTTATTTGTTTGAAATGTAATTCTTCCCAATGTACTCAGGACCACCTATAAAAATTTGGGTCACTGGTCCCGCAACTTCTTTGGGCTCTTCCCATAAATGATTAAGACAGAAGGGAGGGCAGGGGGGTGGCCACACCATGTTGGGAGTGTGGTCAAGGTGGTGTGTGACTGCACTTTTTCAGAGGTGTGTCTAGTGTATGAGAAGGACTAGAGAGCCCCCTACCACCACTAACAAATAAAACCTTACATTGCCTTGTACATCATTAGCAGGGGCATGTAGAGCCATCTCGCTGGTGCTCTGCACACCAGAGTGGCTTTGAGATGGACATACCTCCCAGCAGTTATACTTCCCAGCAGTTAGGACAAAAGTCAACAATTAATCACATACATTTTTGTTATAGAGAGATGGTGAAATCTAACTTTTAAATAACATAAGATGACATAATAAAACTTCAAACATACTATATATCAAAGCAGTTTAAGTGCGAAAAACCAATGTTACTGTAAATACCTCTAAAGTACAGTCATTTCCAACCAAGTGTAAGTGCTATAACCCAAAATTACATGTTGTACTGATAAAGGATTGCACAAAGACTCTCAAATTTTTAGCAAGGCAAACCAACATGCAATTTGAAATCCAAAACTGCCATTACATCTGGCAAGTAAATCATCCCAGGATAGACAGCATAAAATATATTAGGAGGTAGGTTAGCAACATATGAGTCACAATACTGCATAGGAATTATTTCTTTTTTCCAAAGCAAGAGGTGAAAAATGTCGGTAAGTAAATGTCAGTAAGTAAATCTGCTACCTACCGTACTTTTCTAAAGTCCGTTTATTATTAATACATTTATTCTGTATATTACACATTACACCTTCCTCTGGATTGGTAAGAGAAGGTTTTACATCAATTGTTTCTTTCAAGTTTATAAATATCAAAACGATTAAATCATTTTCAAACACATTTGGTATCCTTGTATCCCCTCTAGCCACAGCAAGCCCTCCTCAGCCACATCATACCCTCCTCAGTCACATCCAGGGCCGCCATCAGGGGGGTACAGGAAGTACAGCAGTATGGGGCCCAGCAGCATAGTGGGGCCCCACCAGCTCTGGGCCCAAACCAATATATTAGGGGTGGGGGCTTCCATAGTGAATTAATTGAGGTAGCGGGCGCCATTTCTAGACAGCAGCTGCACCTGAGATGTAAGAGGTAGTGTGGGGAGAGGTCTCTGCACATAATTAAGGATGCGGCAGCGGGCCCCCTTCTAGGCAGCATGTCTGTCTCAGCTCCAAAGATGTCTGGGCCCCACAGCTACCGCTATTTGCTTCACTCCAAGCCCCCAGGTGCCCAGCTCCCAGACAGAGATTAATTAATAACGTCACAGCACTGTCAATAGAGAGGAGCTCAAAGGAGACAGCAAGAAGATGCAGAGAGGTAAATAAACTGCAGGGGTTAGATGGAAACGGAGATGGGGGTGACTGCAGATAATTTGGGTGGGAAGGCAAATGTTGGGTAGAGAATAATTTAAAAATGAGGGTGGGGTGAGAGATGGAAGGAGTGCAGCCCTGCCTGTTGCATTTTTACTGGGCCCCGCAATTTCTGGTGGCAACCCTGGTCACATCATGCCCTCTTCAGCTACATCATGCACTCCTCAATCATATCATGCCCTCCTAGGTCACATCATGCCCTCCTCAGCCACATCATACCCTACTCAGCCACATCATACCATCCCCAACCACATCATAACCTCCTCAGCCACATCATGCCCTCCCCAACCACATCATAACCTCCTCAGCCACATCATGCCCTCCTCAGCCACATCATACCCTACTCAGCCACATCATGCCCTCCTCAACCACATCATAACCTCCTCAGCCACATCATGCCCTCCTCAGCCTCATCATACCCTACTCAGCCACATCATGCCCTCCTCAGCCACATCATACCCTACTCAGCCACATCATGCCCTCCTTAGCCACATCATACCCTACTCAGCCACATCATGCTCTCCCCAACCACATCATGTCCTACTCAGCCACATCATGCCCTCCCCAACCACATCATACCCTACTCAGACACATCATGCCCTCCTCAGCCACATCATAACCTCCTCAGCCACATCATGCCCTCCCCAACCACATCATAACCTCCTCAGCCACATCATGCCCTCCTCAGCCACATCATACCCTACTCAGCCACATCATGCCCTCCTCAGCCACATCATACCCTACTCAGCCACATCATGCCCTCCTCAGCCACATCATACCCTACTCAGCCACATCATGCCCTCCTCAGCCACATCATACCCTACTCAGCCACATCATGCCCCCTCAGCCACATCATACCCTACTCAGCCACATCATGCCCTCCCCAACCACATCATAACCTCCTCAGCCACATCATGCCCTCCCCAACCACATCATACCCTACTCAGCTACATCATGCCCTCCTCAGCCACATCATACCCTACTCAGCCACATCATGCCCTCCTCAGCCACATCATACCCTACTCAGCCACATCATGCCCTCCCCAACCACATCATACCCTACTCAGCCACATCATGCCCTCCCCAACCACATCATACCCTACTCAGCCACATCATGCCCTCCTCAGCCACATCATAACCTCCTCAGCCACATCATGTCCTCCTCAGCCACATCATGCCCTCCTCAGCCACATCATGCCCTCCTCAGCCAAATTATGCCTCCCTAGCCAAATAAAGGCTGCCCCAAGCCACATCATGCCACTCCCACCCACATCACGCCCTCAGCCCACTGCACTTACCTATGCAGATATGCGGTGCTCCTGACATCCATCACCATGGAAACTTGCTGCAGAGTGTGCAGGAAAACTCTGCAATAAGAGATTACTAGGCAGCAAAACTGATTTGCTGTTAGGCTGTCTGTCACAGAATGCAGAGTTTTGGCAATGACTCATGAGCAGTTTCCCAGCATGCAAAAATGAACCCATTTACACCCCATACATTGCAACATGTTTATTTCAGGTTCACATTTGTGCCCTTTAGCTTAATTTGCTCCTAACTGCAAAGGATGCCCTGTGTATCCAGTATTTTTGCATTCACTTTTTATCGAGCAGAATGCCAAAAAAAAAAACAGACCACTGAGTTAAAAAACAGCAATTTGACACCCTTAAGTATAGAGTTAGGGTGACACATATTTCATTCTTTGCCTAAATGATGACCCACAAACAGTAACATTTTTTTAACCTCCCATAACTGCAAATTTGCTTAAATGCAAAACCTAATGTTATTGTGTTTTGCAAGTTGAATTTGATGTATTCTAAATTATTAACAGAAGGCTTAATTATGATGCTGAATTCAAAAACTATTTACCTTTGCATTAATTATGATGCAAATCAGTTTTATGTCGGGTCATTGCTATTCATGAGAAACACAAGACTTTATCTCTAGTTAACATTTTAAATAAGCAATTATAACCTCACAGCCCCATTATCTACTCAACAATGGCAACAATATTTCCAGCATTCCTAAACAATGCTAAGCTTATTATAATAGATTAATGAAAAAAGACACCATAGCCAATTTCAGATGAAGTGTAAACACTAATGTCAATTATGTAAGAGTAAAGTTTAAAATATTCCATATTCTGCAGTATTTAGATAGAATTGGGTCTGTTGATGTTTGTGGGCAGCATGGTGGCTAAGTGGTTAGCACTTCTACCTTACAGCAGTGGGGTCATGAGTTAAATTCCCGACCATGGCCTTATCTGTGAGGAGTTTGTATGTTCTCCCTGTGTTTGCGTGGATTTCCTTCAGATGCTCCAGTTTCCTCCCATACTCCAAAAACATACTGCTAGGTTAATTGGCTGCTAACAAAATTACCCTAGTCTGTGTGTGTTAGGGAATTTAGACTATAAGCCTCAATGGGGCAGGGCATGATGTGAGTGAGTTCTCTGTACAGCGCTGCTGAATTAGTGGCGCTATATAAATAAATGGTGATGATGATGATGAAGTTCAATGGACATGCTCTTTTGTTGAGAACATTGAGACAAGTAACTGTATGATGCTGCAGCTCCTAGTTGTGACTCACAGCAGAGACCAGAAAACTTACCTGTATGTACACAGTGGCAAGAGGTAGGGTTCCTTATATCCCCCACTCTGAGATCCCTGAAGGTGAAAGAGAACCAACGGAGTAGGGAAGTGTATAACTAGAGCATTAAATACACAGCACTAGAGCATAAGACAGAATTATTTTTAACACAGTCCAAGTCAGATGAGACAGCGTGAAATCTATTAACAGGCTGAGGCCAATGCAGATAATGCAGGTTCACAGGTGATAAGTAAGAGACAGGATCAGATATTAGAGGGTCCAGAACACTGGGACAGATAAGTGAAACCAGGGATCAAACTTGCACCATAATACCCCAGGAAGTCAGGTGTACTGAAATAACTGAGCATAGCTGTACTGAACTGGCATCCTTAAATACGTTAGGGTATTTAAGGATACCAGTAAAGCGTTTAAATTTACCCTCTGTCTAATTCACTGGCAGACGTACGTTTGTGTACGACATGCTTTTATATTGCCGATTGACAGAGGAACACACAGGCATGCAATCCCTTCCCTACTCTCAGGTTTTATTATGATAATTGTTATAATACTTATCATACTAAACCTGCTTATTAACCCTTTGTATAATGCAGTATGTATGCTGCTTGCATGATATTACCTGATGTGAAAAAAGCATATACAACATACCTAATACCGTTGTAAATGTACATTTATGCATATTTGCTTTAAAAGAATAAAACACACATAATTTGTTTTAAACAAACACCTAGGGCTAGATTTACTAAGCTGCGGGTTTGAAAAAGTGGGGATGTTGCCTATAGCAACCAATCAGATTCTAGCTGTCATTTTGTAGAAGGTACTAAATAAATGAAAGCTAAAATCTGATTGGTTGCTATAGGCAACATCCCCACTTTTTCAAACCCGCAGCTTAGTAAATCTAGCCCCTAGTTTTCTATTGAAAATTGTAAACAAAAACATTTTACAATCCTAATCTTAGAACATTTTGTAAACATAACTTTTTCCTAGCTCAGCAGAGTTTAGATCTGGTACATTAAGTGAAAATCTCTGCAAAGATTCATCTTATTCTGAACACTGTAGTAGCCAGAGGACTGCATTTTGAAGGTACATTTGGGGGATATTGCTTGGCAACAAATACTTATAAGGCTCATGTTGTCAGACACCTGTCGAATGGCAAACTTTGCCTAGGCCTTGACAAAGACACATTTATTAAAGAAAAGCTTTCCAAGGTTTACATTTTTATGCTGCAAAACAAAATGATTGATATTAGACTAGATTATTTAATCAACATACTTGCAACCTTCTGCAGGGGCCTGTTACTGGCTTCCTGCCTCCCCACGGGCCTCCTCCACTTGGACCTCTTGTGCCTCCTCCACTTGAGTCTCCTCAGGAGAATGGGATTGGTGGTGGGGTGGGGAAAGGTAATGCTCAGCGGTTGAAGAACTGAACACTGTGGAAAATGAAACCTGTTGACCCTCTTCCTGGGTCTCCCTAGGGTCTCCTCATGGCCTTCCTCCAGAGCCACCTCCTCATGGGCCTCCTCCTGTGGGTCCTCCCTAGCCCCCTGATTTTGGTGGCATATTTTGGAATAAATATGAAACATTCATTTTTTTAATAAATGTTATTACTGTCTCAGACATATATAGATACATACATATAATGTTAGGTTTCAAGCTGAAATAAGCTATACCACACATGGACCATTACTCCATTATTGGCCAAATAAACACACACATCACTACACCATTTGCATATGGACTTGACTTTGGAGGTTTATATTAATCACATACTGATTCTGACACATCATTATTACATAGCAGGCCTTTAACTCTGTCCAATGAAGGTCACTGAATGCCATATAGCTTTGTGTGTAATTAAATAGGCCAGAAGTAAGTGTAATCATACAGTATGTACTTCCTATTAATTGTGAGCTTATGCCTTCTAATCTTACTCCTCAATTCCACTAGGAGCTGGACTTGCTTCTTCCTGAAGACGCTCCACAGATGCTGGAACTGCACAATGCTGCATCTGCAACTGAAACATTATTGCCCATAGAGCCTTGCAGCTCTATAGGCAGCATGTGGGTGCTGGACTCAGGAATCTGTCCATTGCGCAGGTGCTGGCCAGCAGCTCCAATGGGTGAAGCTCACAGCACACATGTTTGCAAGTGAATGAGACTTTCAACATTTTCGTCATTGATTGGCCATGTTTTGGAGTAGGCAGGTCAGATGCGTATCCCTTCTATACAATATCCAAAAAGGCTGATTTCTTCTCACCGGTCCTTAAAGGAGCATCTGTCATTCAATTAATAATCAGCCACAACCTGGCAATTAGGGGCTTTACAACTCCTAGCCATTAACACACAGCCATTTGCAGAAGAGAACATAGCTGCATGTGCTATATAGCAGCTGGAGAAACATGCATTGAGCCCTGCCATTTTGTGATAAAAAAAAATTGTGATACAGATACTACAGTTTCGGTTTACTGCCTAAGAATCATACATTCTTTCATGTGGTGAGTACAAGGACATATATTGGACATATAGTACAATGTATACACAATAAAATGTGTTTTAGTAATTTTTGGCTTGCTGCTTACAACCAAAGAATCTACAGCTTCTACTGCCTAAGTATTCTACAGCTCTGCTTACTGCCAACGAATTATGTCTTTCTGTTTGGCCTAGACTTCCTTCATGTGGTGAGTACAAGGACTTATACGGGACATATGGTACAGTGTATACACTATGAAAGGCTTTTTAGTAATTACTGGCTTGTTTGCCTGTTTAGGATTATTTAGTGATGTCTGAGCAACAGCAACCTGGGCAAAGCCCAGGATCAGTAATCTCTGCATCTAAGTGGAGGCAGTCCAATTTCACTGGCAGATCGGTTGAAGTGCTGGTAGAGTTGGTGATGGAGTCACTGCATACCCCCAGCTGGTAGAGCTCCGCCACAGCTAAACAGCAGATATGAGAGGAGATCAGTGTGCAGGTCAATGCCATTGCTCCAGTTAGAAGATCAGTGACTGAAGTCAAAAAATGGTCAGTAATTGTTCTTAATTTTTTTATCTAAATTATTATACTGTGCTGTGCATACCTAGTACAGTGGTTTTTAAATTTGACAAAACATAAAAACATTGTCAGGTATGGCAGACTAAAATCTTTAATAAATTAGAACATTTTATCTATCCTATTTTGCACCTATTTTAAGTCTTAAAAAAAGTTTATGGCTGACTTGCTTTCTGCTATTAGTATGTGACCTTTAGGTCCAATACATTTCTATTTATATATATATGTATGTCTGCACATGTCTTAGGAAATTATTTTGGACAGTATACATTGCAACATTATTATCTTTCAACATTTCACACAGGTGCCAAGACTTTCAGCATGAATAAGTCGAGGCACTACTGCAGACATGCTAGGGGCACCAGCCCTTGATGTCCTTGGACCTCAGTCCCCTGGAGACCACATCATTGGCCTGCATAGATGATCAGTTGGTGCAGGTCATGGGCCACATAGACACCGGGGAGAGCCCCACCTCCCTAACCAAACCACTATCCCCCAAAGGTAGATTTCAGATCACTATACATGCATAAAGAATTCCAATGACTAATTTTGTGTTAAAAGAAATATAAACACGCCTAACAGCAATAGAAATATTGAATTTCTTTTACAAATATACACCTGAATTTTTAGCACTTGTCAATTAGAGTACAAATAAAACTCTAAAATCCCTTGGACTTATACTGCAACCTAGCCAGCCTACTGTAGAAGCTGGGCATGGTGCTCACGATTGCGGAGTATTTTCAGAGAAGATCACTTACAGATTTAGAATGGGTGCCTAGCTAAGACTCCCATCAAGCCAAAGATATGCTGTTGTTGTTTTTGCATGGTACAATAATTTTTTTAATTTTTGAAAAACATGATCCCCCATAAACACATAGACTTTCAATAAAAATGCAAAATAAATAAAACAAAAAGATTGTTATGGAATTCACTGATATGATACAAACATGTGGATGTTCTGGACTGAAACATAGATGTTTATATTATTTATTTTCCATTCATTACGTTAGCTAAGGATGAAGATACACAGGATGAAGAGGATGCTAGCATGGAGGACACCCGTGATGTTGAAGGTGTTACATCCCTCGATGAGGGAGCAGGGGGCAGCCTTCAAACCTCTAACAACTTTATTCCCATATGTATGCCACAAATCAAGAATTGAAAGCAAACACTGATCAATTGAACACAACCCTCACCCTTATCCATCACACTTTCCAAAACATTGACACTAACTTGACCCATTTCACCGGTCTCATTGCCAAGTATGTCACCAATAACCCTCTTCTCCCTATTCCACATGTTTCCACCCTTCCTCTATGCAACATTATGCCAGTCCTTCCCCTATGACATGTTTCCACTCCTTTCCCTATCCAACATTTCTACCCTCATCCTCCTATGCAACATTTCTCCCCACATGCCGCTATGCAACATTTCATCCCTCAGGCTTCTATGCTCCAGGTTTACCCTCATTATCCACCTCCAGTTTACCCTCATTATCCACCATAAGTTTACCATCATTATCCTCCTCAAGTATACCCTCATTACCTGCCCCAAGTTTACCTTATTTTCTTCCCCTAGTTTACCCTTCTGATCCTTTGCCATCTCCTGCCCCACTGCCACCTGCTGCCCCTCCACCCTCTGTTGCCCCTCCACCCTCTGCTGCCCTTCCCCTCTTGTCCCTCCCCCTCTGAAAACCACTGCAATCTGCTGCCCCTCCACCCTCTATTGCCCCTCCACACTTTGCTGACCCACTGCCCTCTGCTGCCCTTCCCCCTCCTCTGTTGTCCCTCTCCCCTCTGTGAACCACTGCAAACTGCTGCCCCTCCCTCGTCTGCTCCCCCTCCATCACCTTCACCACACTGGTGGAATCAGTCTTACGTGTAAACTGTAGAAAAAAAAAATAAGCAAAATGTTGGCCCAGAGGGCAAGCATTACCACAAATTAAAATGGTATTTTTTCAGGTGTATATTTTCACGTGTGGTTTTATTGGTCACTTTTTGATGTTATTTGTTTACATATTAGACAAATTTTTAGAAAAAAAAAATATATTTCCTTGTTTTTTTCTCCATTTATTTTAAGAAAAGACCAAAAGTTCCTTACATGTAGAATATGATGAGATAACATATCAGCTTTATAACCTGTATCAGGAGTTGCAGCTTTCTATAATGGAATGGGGAAGTGATACTTTACCTTTTAACAGAACTGCAGTGTAATATCCTTTGTGGTTCATATATAAAAAAAAAATCATCTTTGGGATTAATGGATCTTTAACTCCCCTGACAGGCAACTAAACATTGCTTATTTGTATTGTGTACAGTACAAAGAGCTCACCAGTCATGAAACAGGGATCAATCATGTAGGTTGGAATCAGCTTGGAAGCAGATATGTGGTTTAGTAATGAATCAGGTAGGTTCAGTACAGAAGCTTCAACTACTTGCTGATGCAAGCAGTCGATCTCTTTAATGCCATCCCCCTAAACTAGTGAAATTCTTTGAAACAATAAATAAAGAGACACGTTCATGTTCTAGTTAAAAACTTTTTTATTAACACTGCCATATTTGTGACAGTTCCTCTTTAAAACCTCTTTCTGTATCTGACCGTTAAAAGAAGAACTTATAACTAGAAAAAATAGATTTCGGTGGGTTTCAATGAGTTAAAACAAAAAGTTTAATTATATTTAGCTTGCATGCACTATTTGCCAGACCACCAAGGCCCTTGATGAATGTAATGGTCTAATGCTGCCCTGTTGTTAGTCTTAGTTGGTAAATTAGTTTTTGGTGGAGTGCAAGTAACTAAAATACAATAAAAATGATGCTTCCTGTAAGGGTGATCCTAGGGGTATGGGGTTCTAATCTCCTTAATAGTCTGGCAAATGTATGGATGACCATTTAATAACATTGCTTATGACTATTACCGTCAACCCACACCTCACAAAGGTAATTCTGATTTAACCTAAGAAATATAATTCTTATTTTCCTTTAATTTCACAGGACCAATAATCATATAATATCACTTATGCTTATCTCTCCAAGAAAAACTGCACACAAGATGTAGCTTAATTTAAAATGTGTTATATTATTAATTAACATTCTAAATGTAAAACTTATGCATATATATAAAGCAATGGACAGTGTTAAAGTATTTTATACAAACTCAACAGATTTTTGTACAATACATTATATTCATTGCCTGTTTTATAAATATACAAGTCATTGTGTGTGTGTGTTTTCACTAACTACTGTGTAGTGTATGGCTATGGGTGTATGAGCTACACCTATTGTCTAAAGGTGTGTAACTATTGTGTGTGTGGGGAGGGGGAGGAGGGGGGCCCTGTGTGGGGGAAGGGGAAACACAAAGGCTAGACTCCATTTAAAACCCACTTTTCAAACATCCATTCCCCAACCAAATATTCTCACACTATAAACTCCATTCATCTCACATATAAACATCTACCATTTAATCTCCTATTATTTATTTTCACTTATCTCACACAAAGTCCAAAATGTGTAGTGTAAACTTCTTCTTGCTTTACAACAGCCATTATTCACTATCCACATTCCATTCACATGGAAGCAGCCATCTTCCAAGCGTGGTAGCTTCTAGATTACATGTATTTTCTCTATTGTCTAGAAACTCAGCCTGCTCTGAACACATTGTATATCGCCTTGCTGCCATATTAACTACTTCAATTTCTTCAGCAATAAACCGCATTATTTCAGAGTTTTCCACTACAGACTACTTTTTAAACCAACAGTCTAACAAACGTTTATATTACCACTTTCTGAACAATACTATCAATGAACAGGGCCCAGTTCTTAAACCTCTAGTAATATACTTTTGATTCCACCACAAATATTTATTTTACACAAAACCATCTATTTAATGAGAGCCAGCAAGGTATATTACACAAAAGTCATCTATTCCAAATATCTTTTGCAACAAACACAAATGCTACCATTTGAGATCCATATATAGTACTTCATTTAGTGTCGGACACAAAGTCCGTTTTAGGCGCATCTAACCAAAAATCACTACCACGCATGTGCAGAAAGTCCCAATCCGCTGCATCTTGGACGCAATTAACACTTGCGATAGCTTGCGACTCACTACGAGAAAATGGGAAGAATGTGGAATTGTAAATACATCATAGTCGCATAGAGGCGCAGACGCAACACGCGTCAAAACAGGGCTAAAGCTGTGCAGCAGGAATTAGGTGGCGCAAGCATTAGCTAGCTGCAGGAACTGCTCGCAGCTCGATAGAGGATTAAGAGTGGGACAAAAATGGGGTTGCATGCCACTAGTAATACCCTACCAAGCTGCGGCACACTCCCACTCCTACACTTCTTAAACAGACTTTGCGTCCGACTCTAAATGAGGTCCATACTGACCAAAACTTCACTAACTCTGTTTTATCTGAACTTGGACAATTCCATTCAAATAACCCCGCAATCAAGCAGTTACACATTAAAACTATTACAAGCTTTTTCCCTTAACTCAAATAGCTCAAATACAGTATAACTACAACAATTCCATTCAAATGCACTTAATACAAAACACATATACACTTGCATATCTTTACAGTTACACATTTTAACTATATTCCATTCAATCCATTCAAAACTCCATTATAACATTAATTTTCACATACTAACCAGTTTCTATATAAATTGCCTTTCTGGCCACATATACAGACCTCCATGGCAATAAGCTTGTAGTCTCCGTCAGCTAAGTCCTCTCAACTTGGGAGCAGGGCAGGAAAAAGGACCTTTCTGCCTTGTGTTACAGGATAAAAAAAACCTTTCTTCTGAGCGAAGTTTACTTTTCCACAGGAAATAGATTACAGCCTTTCATATGCTAATGCTGAGCAGCTAAACAGAATTACACAAGCATTCACCAACCTCATGTTTGTAGTGTGGTGGTGGTGGTGGGGTTGTTCAGAGCCACTTCTCCGATTCAAGCATGGCAGAATTTTGATTATATTATGTTAAAAAATGTAATATCCTTATCACTTCCCTTCACTTGAATGGGCAGTTCACATGAGGAGCATAAATGCCCATTCATTCAGTTTCAAATAGGTCAACTACAAGTGCAGAGTAGAGAGCAGAGGAGCATGTGACAGTTATAAGCATCATTAATCTCTAGAGAATTACTATGTAAATCTCTAAGGACTTAACTATAAGTTAACCAGGACTTACATTTTTATTCTATTTTAAATAAGTGATATCAACCCAAAACATTGTTGTTTTTTGGGAAGAAATATTCTTTTAGCTATCTCTTAACAACTGTCTTCATGGTGCAGTTTCATCACAGCTCACTCCCCTCTTCCTTACTGTATTGCAGTATAAGTTGCAGTGTCGACACCTTGTACCATAGAGATCGTTATCAAGGGATGGTTTACCTGGAAGACATAGACATTTGTAACAGGAAGAAAAATCAATTTAATACCAAGATGACAATTATTGGATTATGAACATGACTGCTCCTTGAGTTGTATGGGTAAGGGGCAAATCAGCATGTGCTTTCAAAAAAAATAAAAAAATAAATTCCCCGAAGGTTCCTCTTAGTGGCACTCATCCATCTGAAGCTAGCATCATGTTGCATTTTGGAAGTTGTAGTATGAATTTTCACACTGCAACGTATGAAGACAGAAGTCAAGAACTACAACTCAACCAATAAATTTATTTTTTTTGACCTTCACCAAAGCTGCATCCTGTTCTGAGTAAGTTGCTTGAGAAGAGTGTGGGATCAGAAACAATCAGAAAAAATATATATGGTGGGTCCGCCATAGTGAACACATAAAAAATATAATGAACAAGAACAAAGAAAAGAGAAACTCTGACTACAAGAGCACAGCACATGTACAAAGGTAAGATAAACAATAATATTTATTGATGCAACAACAATAAAGACAAATAGACAAATCAAACTTTTAAATGATGAAAATAAAATATTGAAAATATAGTGTTTGGATCATGTGTGCCACTGAAGTAAATAAAAAAAGATGAGCACAGTATGTGTATGTATATATATATATATATATATATATATATATATATATGTATGACAAACAAGGGCAGAGGGCAGAGGCTAAGCAGGAACAGAAGTCTTGACAGTACAACAAACATTTTGTAAATGTGTTCAAGAAAATAAATAATTTCTCCTTGCCCGTTGTAAAGCCGAACACTATAAAATGTAGGTCTATGTTAAGAAAGCCAAGATTTTTTTGCAGTGACATTTAAGATGATTTTTGTACATTTTGATTCAAGGATTAATTACATACAGTATCAATGAAGTTCAAATTTCACATTCATCGTAAATTGTTTAACATCTCCATTATAGATGTGATCTTCCCTGATAAATAATGAACACAGGGCATGAAGCCAAGTACTTAGAATGATGGCCAAATGTTTTGAAAGCAGTCGTTTCATAAGAAATTATACTTTTATTAAAGTAATATTTGCCAAATGCCATTCATCGCAAAGTAACATTGGATGACCCAGTGCTAATCATACATATTGAATGGAATAGAATTAGAATTTCCAGGTAAACTAACACATGTATGAACTCACAAGTTAGATAAACACGTTGTTATAATTAAATGTATTTAATGACATTCGACGAGCCAGATGTAGCCAGCGTTATCCCAAAGAGATATTAAAAGAATACAAAGATACATAACTGTGAAATTAAAGCATCACTATCAACAAAAGTGGTGAACATCTTTGTTTACCACCTAAATTTGCTGCTTAACAGTGATGTGATTTGGAGGACCAATGAAAAGCCACAACATCCATGGTTGTAACTTCTTGTTGGTCCACCTGCTTAATTCCATCTCTAAATCATCCCACTGGTTTTCAGCCAGAGCTGTGAGACCATCTACAGAGCCCAGGAAAAAATGTCTGCACGGAGAAGCCCCCTTGTAGTGCAGCTATGACTATAAACCCATTTACATTCCTATGTCAAAGAAGAACATGATGTTCTCACAGACACTGTGATTGGCTGTCCTTTTTCAAATGATTTCATTCACATTTCATTGATTTAAAGAAGCGCACCTTCTACTTTCTAACTAATGTCTAGTTTATTTTTGGGAGTTGAACCACTCCCTCAGGTGCTTTGGAAAATGGGGGTTCAGAGAAGGTGTTAAATGTGACACCCCGAATCTACATTTGTTTCACAGAAATATTCCTTGCCCTAGTAATCCATCACTCCTTTACATACTTTTACTATTCAAATGTGTATTTGGATAAAAGGATTACATTTGTGCAATACATTGTCTCTTCTATACACATCGCAACACTGTAACTTCTTTGCTTTCAATACAGTTTGTTATTCAATTGCTATCAGGACTAGCAAAACCTCCTGTGGTTCTATATATTGTGCACACAATGGCTAGAATGCTGACTACACAATAAAATGTGTGTCAAGGAATGGCTGAATAGTTATATTAAGACACAAAGCCGCTACAAACAAAGTCTTAGGGCTAGATTTACTAAGCTGTGGGTTTAAAAAAGTGGGGATGTTGCCTATAGTAACCAATCAGATTCTAGCTGTCATTTTGTACAAAGTACTAAATAAATGAAAGCTAAAATCTGATTTGTTGCTATAGGCAACATCCCCACTTTTTCAAACCCGCAGCTTAGTAAATCTAGCCCTTAGAATGTTAACATAATTGTAACGGTATGCCTACCTTATCTATTAACTATGCACATTTTACCGTTTAAGCTATAATAATATCCAAATAGTAAATATACTCAAAGTCTGCCATTTAACTTACAAAGAACAGTTAATAAATACAAATTGCCAATTTGTTACTTGTCAAAAATCACAGATAGCATCACAACAGATGAAATATGACAGACACACAATGCATAATAATAACTTTTCAACCTCGTGACCTCACCACCCATGTACTGATGATTATAGGTACATTGGTGCGTGAGCGCTATAAAGGATAATGTTCATTGCAGTTGCAATATGATTTCTAATACTGTGTCCCTAGCATCCTGCTTCCTCATAGTGTTGTACAAGGAGCCATCACAAATTTGATGCAGGATGCAGTTTAGAGTATGATCCAAATAAAAACACAAATTTGGAACAAAACTAACTTTAAAAATGCAGTTTCTTAGCAACAAAGTCTTTAAAATATCTTCTATAATTGTCAAAATTGACAAGACATAGGACAAATGAACATTATGAATTCCTGCTTATGCCCTTAAAATGTCTTTTTAAACAGTTTTCTTAAGCCATTAATAAATGATTCATTAAAATGACTCACTGAAATTGAAGTAGAGGAACAAGTTAACGGAAAGGTTTAAAAAAAAAAAATTACAATAGCAAGAGACGTTCAAGAGTAAGAAGTAATTAGGTTTTTAAAGTCATTTTGTACACTCTAATTAATTTGTTGCCCAAAATGACATTCAAATGTACGATTATTAGCAATTTCACTTAATTCAGTGTTTTATTTAGCCCTATACAGCTAAAATTTAATAATTTCCAAGAAAGGCCTAATTGCTTTGCTCATTTAGAAACTTCTGCACTTGTGCAAACAAAGCAGAACTGAAGTGAACGCCCCCACACCTCTGAGAAAGATCAGTAACGGCACATGTCCTTCATAATAATACTGATTAATCCCTGAGTCCTTCTTTAGGCACCGTGACCTTTGGAGGACAGGCTAATTTTCATTATTTAATCCTGTGTTAGTTTTTCCAGGAATATCTATTTTTATTTTTTTTCACCTGAATGATTTTTCTATAGTTTTCTTCATGGCAGATAGAGCATTGTTGGCATGAACCCATAATTGCACTATAACAATGTAGTTAATTGAGGATATGTCCCATGAGGGGTGTATGCACTAGCAGCTAATACAGGGCAGCTTTACCAAGCTCTGACCAATCAGAGCAAAGCGGCCTTGAATTGATTAGTACCTCGACAGGCTAGGTGGAGAGTAGAAGTGAGGAACAAGTCTTCATCATTGATATGGTGTTTAAGTTTAAGGATTACATGCAGAAAGATAGAAGATTCCCCCTGGGGATTAAGGCTACCATTAAATCAGTGTGGGTGAGTGTGCATTTTAATAAAAGATTTTAAAATTTTGTTAAGATCCCACCTTAACATATTAATATACTTAACTAATTAATATTAGTACCCTTTGATGCTCTGATGTTGCACTTGAGTTCTTTGAGATTGATAACACCTACGTGCAATATTCAAAAGTTAAAGCCATAGTTTTTCTATGTTGTTAGGATATATATATATATATATATATATATATATATATATATATATATATATGTATATTAATTTACAATTATTTATATAATGTTATTGCATATTTTTACTTTTATCATACTTTTATTTTTGATTCCTTAAAAAATGTAGTCTCTTTCTAGTTTTTTTTTTACTCTTGACATTATCTCATATTGCTAAAAGGTAGTCTGTTTCTTTATTCACTGGCTTTGCTCTATCTGAGAGTAATATGTTTTTGAAGACTATTTTCACATTTGTTTATGTGTGTTATGGGATATAATATTTTACCTATTTAGACTTATATGATTAGCTTTCTGGTTCTATATATATAAGTATAATTTAATGACAATACATACACCCGGTAATGGCACGCTTAATGATTATTAATGATTATTAGTTAATGATAGGTGGACAGGGATTTAAATACCTCCCTTACAGGTGTAATTAATGCCACTGATGAAACTACTTTTAATAGAGAAACTTATTTTTTTCATATACAGTGGAACCTACCTGGTATTTTATACAGCTGAGTATTTAGCTGAAATGGAACTACAAGTGTATGATCTAAAGGACTGGTAATATCTCCACAATATACAACAATTCTGTCTGGTGAACTCTTCCCACGTGTTATTAGATGTATCTAACGAGTGACGATTTTTTTTTACTGCAGTATTGCACCTCATCCACTGTTCCTTGAACAGTGGCGCTATATAAACAAATGATGACAATGATGATGACATAGTGGCTCATTTACATTTGGTCTCATTTGTGTGTTTAACATATGTAGGAATGGATACACATAAAAAAAACTTTTTATCTACATAACTTCAGTTGAACACATTTCAAGATGCACCAGCTCAAAACTGGTTCCCTTTGCGCCATGTGTAGATCAAGCATAGCAGACAAATATACTTGTGCCCCATGACAGCGTAGACAAAGTGCAGAGATACCATTGATGTGGCTTGACACTATTAGAAGTAAACATTAAAATCACATCACCCTCTTTGCACACAAGTGCCATATACAAATGAGAGACGTAACCTGACAGGTATTAATACAAGTGTCTATCAGCTGGATCAATATACAAATCAGCCAATCACACGTATCTTCACTCCCGTGATTAATTGATGACATAAATGACCCTAACCCAAGCAGTATTTTAGAAGAAAAATTGAAGTTAAAATGAATAAAGTGGGGCGTCCTAATATGGTAGTATATGCTGGACTTTGTATTTACAATTTTTACATTTTTCACCATTTTCAGCAAGATTTGTAATCTTGCAAAATAAGTAGAGACTTCATAGAGCCAGTTCCAAAAACTGAAATGTGGGACCATAATGAAGTCTTACGTAAAACTAGATTGCTTTTGGCATCTATGTTTTGTGGTTTGTAAATGACCTTTTATATGTTTTGAAACGTGACACATATTTTATAGGGGTGTGCATCGGCCACTTTTGGTGTTTTGGGTTTTGGGTTCTGATTAGCTTGAGGTTTTGGGTTCTGATTTGTTTTACCAAAACACCCCACAAAAGGTTTTGGTTCTGATTTTGGGTTTTGGGTTCTGATTTTTTTTTAAAAAAGCATAAAAAGTGCTAAAATCCATATTTTTGGTTTTTTTCACTCCTACACTATTATTAACCTCAATAACATTCATTTCCACTAATTTCCAGTCTATTCTGAACACCTCACACCTCACAATATTGTTTTTAGTCCAAAAGGTTGCACCGAGGTAGCTGGATGTCTAAGCTAAGCGACACTAGTGGGCGGCACAAACAAGTGACCCATCTAGGAGTGGCACTGCAGTGGTAGACAGGATGGCAGTTTGCAAGAGTTTGCTAGAGGTGCAAGATGGAATTGTCCTTGGGATGATGTTGTTGAAATAGGACATTCGCACTTTAACAAACCAATCAGGAACAGTGAACGTAGTTTAATCTCTGGTACTAATATTTCTGGACTGCAGGAACAGTGAACGTAGTTTAATCTCTGGTACTAATATTTCTGGACTGCAGGAACAGTGAACGTAGTAAAATATTGCAGTACTATTATTTCTGGACTGCAGGAACAGTGAACGTATTTATATATTGCAGTACGATTATTTCTTGACTGCAGGAACAGTGAACGTATTTATATATTGCAGTACTAATATTTCTTGACTGCAGGAACAGTGAACGTATTTATATATTGCTGTAGAAATTTTTATATGCTTTTTTTATAAATTTTTTTATATATTTTTTTAATTATTTCTGTATACTTTTTTTAAATTATTTTAGTATAATTTTTTTATATATTTTTTTATTTTTTTATAACTTTTTAATAATTTTTAAATAACAATGGCCTTAGCAGAACAGAGCACAGGACACACACAGCACCACTGGACTCAGCAGGACAGAGCACAGGAAACAGCACCACTGGACTCAGCAGGACAGAGCACTGGACAAAGCACCACTGGACTCAGCAGGACAGAGCACTGGACAAAGCACCACTGGACTAATCAGCAGAACAGAGCACAGGACTAAGTAACCACTGGATTAAGCAGGACAGAGTGACAGGACACAGGAGCACCAAACTACAACCTCCCTCTTCAACAGGGCCTGATTAAGGGTTCTGGTCGCCCTAGGCTAATACGGCCGCAGCGCCCCCCCCCCCTCCTCCTCCGAATATATAGGTGTATAGGAACACTCCTGAATATGAACGTACAGGTGTATTCTCCAGCATTCAAATTTAGACAGATTGTGCCATTGTCTCTTACCTGTTCTTGCTCTTCTCTCTTGCAACTTTGTTATCCTCTCGCTGGCTTCTGGAAAGTTGGCGTCATGTTTTGAAAATGAAAAAATGTATTATAATGCAAACCCTGAATGATTAGGCCCTTTAGTTAAAACAAAACACTCCATTATGGTCAGCAAAAAGTACCCCATTGGACAGGCATATATAAGCAATATCTGAATATTTGTTGTCAATCAAATACAAACCTCTACCAGCCCCATCTCACTAATATTTAGTATTCTAGTGATTGCTGAGACCACCCATGTGACCACCACACAATCATGAGATTCTGCCCCCCAAAGCTGCTCTGTTTTTTAAATACCCCCTGCAGCCATTTTCCTTAACCACAACCCCCCCCCCCACAGCCATTTTCCTTAACCCCTGCTGCAGCCATTTTCTTTACCTCCCACCCTGCATCCATCCCCCTTGCAGCTATTTTCCTTACCTCCACTCTGCTAGCTAGCTATCCCCCCCGTCACATCAAAACTCCACCAGTAACATATATCAGCCCCCCTCCTCTGCCCTCCTTCATACATATCAACCTCTCTCCCTCCCTATAGATTTTCATGGCAGCCCCCCCCCTCCCACCCTATAGATATGCAGGGTAGTCCCCCCCTCCCTATAGATATGCAGGGTAGTCCCCCCCTCCCTATAGATATGCAGGGTAGTTCCCCCCTCTTCCTATAGATATGCAGGGCAGTTCTCCCCCTCCCTACATATATGCAGGGCAGTTCCCCCCCTCCCTATAGATATGCAGGGCAGTTCTCCCCCTCCCTATAGATATGCAGGGCAGTTCCCCCCCTTCCTATAGATATGCAGGGCAGTTCCCCCCCTCCCTCCCTATAGATATGCAGGGCAGTTCCCCCCCTCCCTATAGATATGCAGGGCAGTTCTCCCCCTCCCTATAGATATGCAGGGCAGTTCCCCCCCTCCCTATAGATATGCAGGGCAGTTCCCCCCCCTTCCTATAGATATGCAGGGCAGTTCCCCCCCTCCCTATAGATATGCAGGGCAGTTCCCCCCCTCCCTATAGATATGCAGGGCAGTTCCCCCCCTCCCTCCCTATAGATATGCAGGGCAGTTCCCCCCTCCCTATAGATATGCAGGGCAGTTCTCCCCCTCCCTATAGATATGCAGGGCAGTTCCCCCCCTCCCTATAGATATGCAGGGCAGTTCCCCCCCCTTCCTATAGATATGCAGGGCAGTTCCCCCCTCCCTATAGATATGCAGGGCAGTTCCCCCCCTCCCTATAGATATGCAGGGCAGTCCCCCCCCTCCCTATAGATATGCAGGGCAGTTCCCCCCCCTCCCTATAGATATGCAAGGCAGTTCCCCCCCTCCCTATAGATATGCTGGGCAGTTCCCCCCCTCCCTATAGATATGCAGGGCAGTCCCCCCCCTCCCTATAGATATGCAGGGCAGTCCCCCCCCTCCCTATAGATATGCAGGTCAGTTCCCCCCCCTCCCTATAGATATGCAGGGCAGTTTCCCCCCCTCCCTATAGATATGCTGGGCAGTTCCCCCCTTCACTTACCTGTAGTTGTGCCAGCGTCGCTCCTCTCCTCAGATCAGCAGATAGGAAGTGAAGATGTCCTGCTTCCTGTCTGCTGCACAGCAACAGGCAGCCTGGCGATTGGCTGTGTGTTGCTAACCACTGACCAACAATGCTTTTGATCGTCGAGCCCTCCACCCCCCCGCGGCGACCCCCTCCCACTCCCCCCGCAGCGACCCCCCCTCCCCCACCCCGAAAAAAAAAATGAATGGAGAAAAAAAAAGTAAAAAAAAATAATAATAAAAAAAAAATACCCACAGCGCCGCGCCCCCCGGGACCCAGCGCCCCAGGCTGCAGCCTGGTCAGCCTAGTGGTTGATCAGGCCCTGCTCTTCAATGATCTGAGCCCGACTGAAGATGTAGGCCGCAAGCGGGGAATTTATGCAATCCGAGTCTCGCGAGATCCGACGCGAGACTTGGACGTCATAGCCTTGTTTTAATTTCTTTTGGATGCCGGAAATACCCGAACAGTGCTCGGGTCACGTCGGATCTGCACTGTTCGGGTGGGCTCGGATTAGCGCAATCCGAGCCCGCTCATCTCTAATATTTTACTGATTGTATAACAATAATAAACTATATTTAAAGTTTTACTACACTGATAGAGGGTAAAGTATTACTATTTCCTCATCAAAATTTATTTATGTAAAATATTTTTTTTTCAGATGGGTGTTTAACCAATGCAAGGACATTTCATGCAGCTTGCTCCTGTAAGGACACAATGGTCATCACCTGCCCGGCATGACTAGTAGCATACCGATGAAGCTTCTCCATGCAAAGTGCCCCACCAGGAAAGGGAAATATGTCTACCTTAAAAGAGCAAATAGATTTATCCAAATTTGCAATTAATGCAAAATTCTTACATTTTAGCAAACTGGATCAGTTTGTGAATCAGGACTGATTCGGATGAAATCTGGCCAATAAAAACCTTGCTCTATAACACCAAAAAATTATAGTAAAGTTTGTGTAAAGAAACCAACAGCAACATAACAGACACAAAAGAATGTTAAGAATGTATTGGAAGATAAGTACACATTTCAACAGATTATATAGTGCAAGAGATGTTCTTACAAATACATCAGTCCTAATAATTTGCTACCTCATCAAGTTAGAGTTCCATATGCAGGTAAATCTTCTTTGCTTACCAATGTTTTCCATCACACCCTCCTGGTACATTGTCCTTGTAGTACAGAAGCTGGGGCTGGTGGCTATAATTGGTAGGCAGTCTGCAGTCATCTATGTGTGCAGCCTGGGCCTACATATGAAATGGATTTGCATGTTATTTTTAGAAGTATCAGTCTCAAATTATAGCTGTGTGTTACAGCACCCTGTGAAGTATTACATGCCAGTTCCCATTAAAGGACCACTAATGCCTAAAATATGAGTCATGAAGGTAAAATACAAATACATCATGAGATTCCACAGCAGCTCTATATAAGAATAAAGTGTTACCTCCTCACTCTTTTACCGAAAGCTGAATCCCCTCATATTTCCAAAAGTGACTTAATGGGATCTGAAAGAGGTAAAAAAGTTGAGCTGTTGTGACATCACTGGTTCTGCTCCTATGTATGAAGCAACCAATCCACGCACTAAGTTTCTGCAGAGCAAGATTACAAACATGTCAAACAATCAGTGTGCTGGGAGATTTTTCTCTTGTGTTTGTTCCTTTCAGGATAACCCCGCCCTTTCAAGCACCTGCTATGAGCCTATAAAATGATTGACCAACTTCCACTTCTGTATTATTTTTTTGAGAGGCGTGTTGGTATCAGTAGCTGATGGGGAGTGCTAGTAGCTGGTGGGGAGTGATTTTGCTGTATTGCCATTTGGAGGCTTTTTGTGGTATCTCTAGATAAGTTAGCTCTTAATTTAAAATCACATATATGTATGGCCCAAATATAAGGACTCTCATTGTTTACAGTTAGGACCACCCTATTAGCAGAAGCACCTAGACGGGGCGGGTGGCTTTTCATACATTTGCAAATGTGTGCAACAGAGATTTCTGGATGTTTATGTACAAATAGAAATAGCAACGCTTGCTGGTTATAGCAGTGTGCTGGGGGATTTCCTCTGTATTTGTTCCTTGCTGGATAAACCCCACACTTCCAAGCACCTGCTATGAACCTATAAATTGATTGAGCAACTTCTACTTCTGTATTATATATTAATCAATCTCTGTCTGCTCCATTAGAAAAGAAGCTCCTTCCATGTCAACCTACTGCAGAGAAGTAAGGAGAGCATGGTGGAGAAATTAAGTTAAATACAGTTTAATTTTTTCATATCTATTATTCAGTTCAGTAATACACAGTATTAGATATAATGTATATTACTATAAAATACAGGCATTACTTGTTTTTAAATAAGCAATGCACAATGCTGCAAGCACGCAATAACAAAATATACATTTTTTTCTAAAAATCTACCCCAGTCCTACATAAAGGGATAACACAATGCTTTATGTGCGGTAAAAAATAATTTGACAGCAATAATAATTTCCCACTATACAAATATAAACACAGCATAATTAAACATTTTACAGCTATCACTGGTTTTTATGTGTTCCAATGTGCAGAAGAAAAATGTTAATTGAATCATATATATTTCATATCTACGGACCCTCAGTACAACGTTTATATATGAAATAATAGAACTGCGGTGCAAGATAGAATGTCTATATTATAATTGAGAGATTAACTGAAATGTAATGCGCTGTAATTGCAATAGTATGTCAGTGCTGGATATAATAGTGGAGATAAAGAAATGGGGACCAAGTATGTTAAAATGACCAGTTTAGTACTTTACTTTTTTCAAACAGAAACCACATGCAGAAAATAAAATTGCTGGGCTTGGAGTTTGGTAACAAGATTGGGAACAATTGTATAATGAAGATTTAGCATTAGACTATCAAAGGAATTGCCGTTCTTCCAATGCAGAATGTATCAACGGTTAAAAGGGCAATTCCATTTTAAATAATAACGGTAATGAAGCTAATATTTGCACTAAAAGACTTTGTTTTTAGTTTATTATTGTGATTCCAGAAATACCTAAACACCAGGGGGTAAATGTAGCAAACTGAGAGTTTTTCTGCGGGTTTGAAAAACCAATCAGATTCTAGCTATCATTTATTTAGTACATTCTACAAAATGATAGCTAGAATCTGATTGGTTGCTATAGGCAACATCTCCACTTTTCAAACCCGCTGGAAAACTCTCAGCTTGATACATTTACCCCCAAATGGCTGGTAATCTCCCTCTGCATGTTCACCTTCTAACCCTTAGAATAAAGCTAATTTCTTAAATGCCTGAAAAAAGAGGCAGACACAGATTTTGGCACATTAAGGTCACAGTTTTAATTGTAAAAATGATGGTGGCAACGAAAACAAATGCAAGTCAGATCTAGACATTTAGGTCTTGATTCATTAAGGAAAGTAAGGCAAAAAAAAGAAGTACATTTTCTCCAGGACAAACCATGTAACAAAGCAAGGGGTGCAAATTAGTTTATTATTTTGCACATAAGTTAAATACTGACTGTTTTTTTATCTAGCATACAAATACTTGATAGCTTTATTTGTACACTGAAATTTAAAGTTGATCTAGGACATGCCCTACCCCAACTGTAAATCTGTCCCCACATTTTAAATTTACCACCTCCTCCAGTGCAACATTTTGCCAAGATGCAAAGATACTCCTTTGTTTTTTGCTTTGCTTTCCTTAATGAATCAGGCCCTTCATCTCCAGCCCCCTGCAGATGCAATGGTTCCCTCCATTTAGTCAATAATGTGACTAAGGTATAAATTTGAGGGAGCATGGAGAGTGGGACATCTGGATCGCCAACACTGAGCAGGATCTATGAATTTGTCAGTGAGGAGAGTTCTTGTCACAGTGCGCTATGTCAGCCAGTATCCCAGGCTGGGAGACACAGGACTTTTGTACCTTCAAAGCTCTACATCAGCAGAGGAGAGTCTCAGTATGGAGATTAGGCCCCACACAGGGTAATTACCATCTGAGCAATTTGTAGCCACGTGGGGACACCCCAGACACGTGTCTCCACACTACATATAACATTTTAGGTTTCTGTGCACTAATGGAGGATCCCTGAGTCACAGTAATCCATCTTTGGGACAGAGCAGTGCCGTATCTAAGAGCTTTTTCTTGCATACAATGCCACAACCGAGGAATATGGCGCATGGAAGAGGGAGCAATGCACATACTGCATAGTAATGATTAATTCTGCTACCATGCATTCATGCAGTATCTTGGCCCCGACTCCTCCTCTATGCAGTCCCCCCAGCTAATTACATTGGCTTCTTTGTACTAAAGCAAATCTGGAGAAATAGGTGGAAAAGGCCACTCTTTCCTCCTTATTTGCATTTTTACACAGACCTCAGCATTTCTACAGTACATTGTGCCTAATCTGGTACAAAGATTTTTTTCTCCAGTTTCCTAACAAAGTTGTTACAAAGTTTCTTACATAAAATGTTTTACCTAAGTGAACAAGCTCAGATATTAATAAAGTAGCAATTAGTGAAAGACAGTAATGAAGACAGTAATGAACGGCAAGGTGTCATTTGTGAGTATAGACAAAAAAAAGTGATACTCATTACATAAGAGACACAATTAGCAGAAGAGATAAATTGCAGCTCAGCTTCATGATTAACTAAAACAATGATGGCTTTGCAAACCATTAAAAAGTTCAAAAATATTTTTACAGATTCACCTTTTTTTTGGACTAGGAAACTGAAATTAAATAAAAAATCTAATTTCTAAATAAAAAAAGGTATAATGCAAGTATAATTACCATATCAAAATTGTCATGTTTCCCAAAGTTTGTTCTTTAAGCAGTGCAAAAAATAAGCGCAGCAGGCAAAAAACACCTGTTTGTCGATGCTGTCCCAGCTGGGAATCCCAACATTTAAACTCTTCAAGGATGTTTTATAGATTTAGAATGGATTCACTGGAGGCCACACTTACAAAGGAAACCTTTGAGATGCGAGATACATACAGTAGGCTCACTTCACAAAGATATACAATTCCAAATATATAAAGGCTTTTCTTCTACATCCTGGTACAAACTGAGAGTCATTGATAATGACCCCCCCCCTATTTTCATGTAATGGGGGGAACATACCTGCGCGGTATCAATTTATGATGACACCTAAATGTCTTTGCTATGAAAGGAACGACTTATATACTAACTATGTTGCTCCAAATGTGACTCATGTTTTAAATATTTCTCTCAGCATTTACTGTATAATGTTGCTAGTTTACAATCTTTTAAATTAGCTATTGCTAATTAGCTGATGCATGTTACAGTGTATGCACTTGCTCTGTATTTTCATTTATCATTATATCTATTGTCACAAAGGTATGCAATGATTTGCTTTGTAACATAACTAATTGGAAAAAAAAACTTTCAAAATTAAAAAATGTAACAGCATTTATATAATTATCCAAACTAAATAGCAAAATGAACCAAGCGATAGTGTGAGAGAATGATGGGGTGTCTGCCATCTCAATAGGTGTTCTGTAGAGATATGCAAAGTTGCTGCAACATTTAAAGCAAACAAGTTCTGTTCTAATATATATTCCGAACAGTATTTATAATTTTGTGTTTTGTAGAATTTTTAGTCTAAAAAGAATACCGGGGGATAATAATCTATACATTTTACACTATGATGGGGTTGATCTCTGAGCAGAGCAAAAATTCTAGGGCAAATTCCCCATGAAACAATTAATGCCAAATGCCATCATAGAAGCATGGCACATTTAGGGCAGCACGGTGGCTAAGTGGTTAGCACTTCTGCCTTACAGCACATCATGAGTTCAAATCCCAGCCATGGCCTTATATGTGTGTAGTATGTATGTTCTCCTTGTGGTTGCGTGGGTTTCCTCCGGGTGCTCCGGTTTCCTCCCACACTCAAATAACATACTGGTAGGTTAATTGGCTGCTAACAAATTGACCCTAGTCTGTGTGTATGTTAGGGAATTTAGACTGTAAGCCCCAATGGGGCAGGGACTGATATGAATGATTTCTCTGTACAGCGCTGCGGAATTAGTGGCGCTATATAAATAAATGATGATGATGATTTTATAGCCAAACGAGGAAAGAGTTGAATATTCCGCTGAATATTTTTGAAAATTACACTCCCACCATTGTCCTTATTTACCCATGCCCAGAAAAAGGTCATTAAACACCAGTCATACATTATAGCAGTTGTGCCTTTATCTAGTATCAAAACCACCACTTGAAAAATTATTTTGCAGTCCATATGCTGTACACATTTTTTTAAAATGAATAAAATAGTCATCCTGTGTTCTTGGACTTTAGGATAAATAGTTCGCTCAAGATGCGTGCTGTCTGGCCATACACAAGGCATCAATTTAGCATTTTTTTTCTCAACAGTATAATTTGCCTTTTCATTTCCATTTCAAATTCTCAAATAATTCCAGCTTAGCTGCTTCATCATGGGTTAAGGTTAGTGATTTTATATTCTTTGTGTTAGGCAGCATCTACTGATGGAAGGTGACTAGTTAAGAAGTGGGATTGTCACAAATAGCTATGCGAATAAAAGCACAGTAAGCTCTCTGTGAGAAAAGAGCAGCAACAGTATCATTAATAATTAAAGTGAAAGAGCAAATCAGCTAACCACAAAACATCACAACACTGAGAGGATAACACCATTATAGGGAGACTAAAGACAATGAAAGTGTCTTAAAGAGAGAGCTGCAAATTGCCAACTTTACAGAGAAAGCTTCCTGATTTGCAAAAAGAGTTGCTAATCTAACTTGGAGGGCTGCCAGGATACTAGAATTTAAAATCAAGAGAGGGACTGCTTAGAACATAGGGGAAACTACCATTGCCAGAGAGCAATCTGTTAGAGGTGAAGAGTAAGCTGTCAGAGATTCAGAAGGAGTCCAGGTCCAATCCAGACTTCCAGGGAAAGTCCAGGTACAGTATAGAGGTTTTAGAGAGAGTCAGTAATCCTTCCAATTGTTTACACTGTATCTTTATCCTTTCAAGTTGTTCCAGTTGCCCATTGTACTACTAAATCTACATTATGGCCTATTGAGGAAAGCCACTGGAAATCCATCCAGATCTTTGATCTGTATTTCAAAAGCCCGCAAGGTTTCAAGAAATGGTTAACTCTGACAGCAAGTATAAGTTACCTGCTACATACTGCCAGCATCATACATAAGCCTAATCACCAGTACAGCCAGAGCCGGCGCCACAATTAGGCAGCTGTCTAGGGCGCAGGCCCTGGGGGGTGGCACTAAGGTCGAGAACAAAGCTTTCTAAACCAACTGTGCACCTTTTCACCCCACTACCTCACACTTTACACTCAAGACCATTAGCACATATACCTGCAAACACACTTACCCACAAACACCCTCCCACACTTACAGCCACCTCCAGCTATCTCAACACTGAACACCAAGTTAACATAGAATTTCATGTTTGGTAAGAACCGCTTGTCCCATCAAGTCTGCACATTTTTAACCTATGGTAACCTTAAACCCTATTTGATTCTTTATTCTTTGTAAGGATATCCTTATGTCTATCCCAGGCATGTTTAATATGCTCTACTCTATTAGCCTCTACCACCTCTGATGGGAGGCTATTCCAGTTATCCACTACCCTTTCTGTGAAGTAGTTTTTCATCAAATTTCCTCTGAACCTACTTCTTTCCAGTTTCAGTGCATGTCGTTGTGTTCTAATATTTCTCTTCCTTTGAAGAATGTTTTGCTACTGTGCGAAACCCTTGATATATTTGAATGTTTCTATCATGTCCCCCCTTTCATTTTTCTACTCTAAAATATACATATTACAATCTTTTAGTCTTTTCAGGTAAGTTTTGTGATGTAGACCATGCACCATTTTAGTTGCCCTTCTTTGTACAGTCTCTAATGTATTTATATCCTTCTGGAGATATGGCCTCCAGAATTGAACACAGTATTCTAGGTGAGGCCGTACCAATGACCTATACAGTGGCATTATTACTTCTTTCTTTCTACTACTGATTCCTCTCCCTATACAACCAAGCATACGACTTGCCTTCCTCATTGCTTTGTTACATTACTTACCTGCCTTTAAGTCACTTGAAATAGTGATTCATAGATCCCTTTCCTCCTCAGTAATTTCCATTATAGTGCCATTAATCCTATATTTAGCCTTTAATATTTTGAGACCCAAGTGCATGACTTTGCATTTTTTGGCACTAAACTATAGTTGCCACTCTCTTGTACATTCCGCTAGTCTACCTAGATCATCCATCATTTGTTTTATCCATTCTGGTGTGTCTACCCTGCTGCTTATCTTTGTGACATCTGCAAAAAGGCATACTTTCCCTTCATTACCATTTGCAGTGTCACCAAAAATATATTAAAAAGCACTGGTCCAAGTACAGATCCTTGGGGTATTCCACTGGTAACCTTTTCCCTCCTGTAAATGCACTCCATTTATTATAACTCTCTGTTTTCTATCCTGCAACCAAGATCTTATCCATTCAACCAACTTAGAATCCAATATATATCCATTATATGTAGCATTATTTAGCACAATGTTACTATGTTTTCTTTTAAAATTAAAACATGAAAACAGACATGCTTGGCACAGTAGTTAGCCTTGGTGCCTCACAGTGCTTGGGTCATGTGTTCAATTCTGACAAGGGCCATATCTGTGTGAACTTTGTATGTGCACCCTGTGTTTGCAGGAGTTTTCTTGGGGTGCTCATGTGTCCGTCCACAGTCCAAAAACATACTGGTAGGTTTATTGCCTTCTGCTAAAATGGATCTAAGTTTGTGTGTGTGTGTGTGTCAGGGCCTGATTAAGGGTTCTGGTCGCCCTAGGCTAATACGGCCGCAGCGCCCCCCCCCCCCCCCCTCCTCCTCCGAATATATAGGTGTATAGGAACACTCCTGAATATGAATGTACAGGTGTATTCTCCAGCATTCAAATTTAGACAGATTGTGCCATTGTCTCTTACCTGTTCTTACTCTTCTCTCTTGCAACTTTGTTATCCTCTCGCTGGCTTCTGGAAAGTTGGCGTCATGTTTTGAAAATGAAAAAATGTATTATAATGCAAACCCTGAATGATTAGGCCCTTTAGTTAAAACAAAACACTCCATTATGGTCAGCAAAAAGTACCCCATTGGACAGGCATATATAAGCAATATCTGAATATTTGTTGTCAATCAAATACAAACCTCTACCAGCCCCATCTCACTAATATTTAGTATTCTAGTGATTGCTGAGACCACCCATGTGACCACCACACAATCATGAGATTCTGCCCCCCAAAGCTGCTCTATTTTTTAAATACCCCCTGCAGCCATTTTCCTTAACCACAACCCCCCCCCACAGCCATTTTCCTTAACCCCTGCTGCAGCCATTTTCTTTACCTCCCACCCTGCATCCATCGCCCTTGCAGCTATTTTCCTTACCTCCACTCTGCTAGCTAGCTATCCCCCCGTCACATCAAAACTCCACCAGTAACATATATCAGCCCCCCTCCTCTGCCCTCCTTCATACATATCAACCTCTCTCCCTCCCTATAGATTTTCATGGCAGCCCCCCCTCCCACCCTATAGATTTGTATGACAGTCCCTCTCTCCCTCAATATACATATGCATGACAGTCCCCCCTCTCCCTCCCTATAGATATGCAGGGTAGTCCCCCCCTCCCTATAGATATGCAGGGTAGTCCCCCCCCTCTCTATAGATATGCAGTGTAGTTCCCCCCCTCCCTATAGATATGCAGGGTAGTTCCCCCCTCCCTATAGATATGCAGGGTAGTTCCCCCCTCTTCCTATAGATATGCAGGGCAGTTCCCCCTCCCTATAGATATGCAGGGCAGTTCTCCCCCTCCCTACATATATGCAGGGCAGTTCCCCCCTCCTTATAGATATGCAGGGCAGTTCCCCCCCTCCCTATAGATATGCAGGGCAGTTCCCCCCCTCCCTATAGATATGCAGGGCAGTCCCCCCCCTCCCTATAGATATGCAGGGCAGTTCCCCCCCTCCCTATAGATATGCAGAGCAATTCCCCCCCCTCCCTATAGATATGCAGGGCAGTTCCCCCCCTTCCTATAGATATGCAGGGCAGTTCCCCCCTCCCTCCCTATAGATATGCAGGGCAGTTCCCCCCCTCCCTATAGATATGCAGGGCAGTTCTCCCCCTCCCTATAGATATGCAGGGCAGTTCCCCTCCTCCTTATAGATATGCAGGGCAGTTCCCCCCCTCCCTATAGATATGCAGGGCAGTTCCCCCCCTCCCTATAGATATGCAGGGCAGTTCCCCCCCCCTTCCTATAGATATGCAGGGCAGTTCCCCCCCTCCCTATAGATATGCAGGGCAGTTCCCCCCCCTCCCTATAGATATGCAGGGCAGTCCCCCCCTCCCTATAGATATGCAGGGCAGTTCCCCCCCTCCCTATAGATATGCAAGGCAGTTCCCCCCTCCCTATAGATATGCTGGGCAGTTCCCCCCCTCCCTATAGATATGCAGGGCAGTTCCCCCCCCTCCCTATAGATATGCAGGGCAGTCCCCCCCCTCCCTATAGATATGCAGGGCAGTTCTCCCCCCTCCCTATAGATATGCAGGGCAGTTTCCCCCCCTCCCTATAGATATGCAGGGCAGTTCCCCCCTTCACTTACCTGTAGTTGTGCCAGCGTCGCTCCTCTCCTCAGATCAGCAGATAGGAAGTGAAGATGTCCTGCTTCCTGTCTGCTGCACAGCAACAGGCAGCCTGGCGATTGGCTGTGTGTTGCTAACCACTGACCACCAATGCTTTTGATCGTCGAGCCCTCCACCCCCCCGCGGCGACCCCCTCCCACTCCCCCCGCAGCGACCCCCCCTCCCCCACCCTGAAAAAGAAAATGAATGGAGAAAAAAAAAGTAAAAAAAAATAATAATAAAAAAAAAATACCCACAGCGCCGCCCCCCCCCGGGACCCAGCGCCCCAGGCTGCAGCCTGGTCAGCCTAGTGGTTGATCAGGCCCTGGTGTGTGTGTATGTGTGTGTGTGCGTTAGGGAATTTAGATTGTAAGCTCTAACGGAGCAGAGACCGATGTGAATAATTACATATCCTCTGCACAGATCTGTATAATGTGATTGGCACTATATTAATAAACTATAATAAATACATTGGAATCTAGTAATGAGTATTAGTCAGTTAGAACTGATTGACATATCCCTATATCTCAATATCAATAGAAAAATATATATTCAGCCTAAAGATCCAATGCTATAATTAATAGTCTGCATTAATACATACACATCAATTTCACCAGTTTCTTGTATAATTTATGATTTTAAATTTGAACTGTGTCCAACGTTTCAGAAATTAAAGTCTGCCAGTGCTTATGTGTTTCAAATCCAAGCCAATACTCATAAAATCAAAACAAAGTTAAACAACTTTGCAAAAGGCAGAAATAGCTTTTTAAGGATTCACAAGGGTACTTTTGGTCTCTTTGATGCAGGCAGCTATCATGTCAAGATTGATGTTTAGTGGCAGAGTAACATTTCACAAGGCAGTTGTCTGCTCAATAATAATACAAAAGAGCTATCTATCTTCATTGTCTTCCATTAACATGCACCTCAAATCTATCACAAATAATGTCTACATCTTTACTTTGTGACTTAATATCACCGTCAGTTAAGTAGTCTTAAATATTTTAGCTCATATGGTCTATGTAATATCTTTTAATTTGAAATTTATTTTTCTATGCACCAAACCTGATTGAGCAACACGTTGTGGGGTAGGCAGCCAGATTCTTTTTATCTACAACTAAAATGTTTTGGTGAATAGTAGTTTATGTGCTTTTCACAGCTGTCAAAACACAATTTACACAACACAGGCAATTTGTATCTATTCTGTATAGGGTGGAAACTGTGGCAGCACAGAAAAGCAAATTTAGAACAGAAAGAACTGTTCTTTGTGATTTAAGACATCTGTTCAAATAACCACTTACATGGATTTCTTTTGGCTCGAGTCATTAAAATGGTATTGTGTCAATCAGATTTAACATTTGTGTTGCAGCAGAAAGGTTGGAATATGAATACAACTTCTCTCGATTTAGCAGACTTGGCAAGCTCTACAACCTAATCAAAATCATTTTAAAACCAACATATGTTCCTGTAGCCCCCTTGTCTGTCTGTGGGGTTGTGTAGGTGCATTCCCTCAAACACCTACCTCTGAAGGTCCTCATACTTGCACCCAGGTCTAACTTATTTCTTGTCATCCCAGATACAGCTGGTAGTTCACTGGACAGGTGACCCTGCACTTGCAGGTTTGTAGTTTAAATGCGTGAAGTTATCAGGGGCATAGTGGAGCAGTACAAGTACAGTTGACACAATAAATGGGCACCAGAATATCTATTTGATGAAAGAAAGCATCACTTTTGCTACAACTTTTCCTCCAGCTCAGCCCTTAGTTACATGGTCTACAGTGATGTCGCTGAAACACATGAAAGCCCCAGAGCTAAAACTCCCTCTTCTTGGGGTTGTCATTCTGACTCAAACTCTTCTTAGGTATATCAGCAGCGGAGGGCTGGCAACTTCTAGCTCTGTGGGCAAGACTCAACTCAGCAGCCTATTAGGAACATTTTAAAGCAAAAAAAATTGCAGGTGGCCGAATGACCCAGACCAAGGTAGCCCACTATGGGACTAGCCCAGGGGCAGATGCCCCCTGCCCACCAGCCCAGCCTGCCTCTGTATGTCAGTGTTTCTCCTCTTTTCCTCTAAATACTTTATATCTGTCGCTTTTAGTTGTTCTCCATTCTGAACCACATTGTACTCATATGTGGACAGTATCTCACACATGGGGCTGATGCAGAGTTGGATACAAAATGAGAGTAAGTTACTCTTAAAAGAGCAAGAAAATCAAGCGCATTTCCGCCTGTGCAGAGCTATATACATCTCAAGATGCATTAGCCTCTGAATCAGCAGCATATGTGCCTGGTTTATGATTAGTCATCATGACCATTAGTGGTCATTGGTAGTATCTTTTGCACCTGAGATATGACTGAATTCATATCCCAGGCTCTAAAGAGGCACCTCTTATCAGGTGTATCTGCATGTTTCAGAAAGTCTGCATGAGCCGCATTTTCGTAAACATGCCTTTATTGTATTTGGGCAACATTAGAACACTCATTGTCTCTCCAGGTGCAGACAGGCGTGTGTGCTAGCTACATGCAAATGGCTGTGTCCACTTTCTGGGCATGTGCAGGGTGACTTCAAAACAAGAGGCATACGTCCGACCCATGATACTCTAGGGATGTCTCTCCGAGACAGCCTGCCTGTGTCACCATTTCTGCAAAACTGTTTCAAGCGGTTACACTGATTTCGCCCTTTCTGTACTTGGCTGGACCCTGGAGCATCCCTCTCAGAATGAAAGCACTGGCTCTCAAATACATCACTCGCTAGGGCGCAGTCCTGTAGTCTCCCTCTTGAAACTCTCCAAAATGTTTGCCTCCACTATGTCCAGGTGACGAGACCACTTTAAAAGGAAAGTATATTTGCTCCTATAATTGTTTAAGTCTATCTTAAAATATTAAATGGGAAATATAAATAAATAGACAAACCACATCAAACAATGGTCCTTTTCCTATGGGGTGGGGGTTCTTTCCTAGCTCTCCCATTAAATTAACTATATGCCCATCTGTGTTTTTAGATTCTGAAGCCTCTGAACTCTGTCATACAGTATGGCAATTTTGTAACATTGTTGCTGTTTTACTGTTTCACAGTCAAGTCCTTTGTTTTTAATCATCCTTTTATGTTGTCTAAACATTACATGTTATGCTATCACATGACTTCTCATGCATATGCAATGCTTTCTATGGGATCTTGACATTTTGACACCATTTTTGTCATTTAGTCAGTGGTGCTTGTCAGGTCTTGAAAAAACGGTCTATAACATCACCTTGTTTCTGTTTAATAAAAATGTGGAAGTCTCCTAATAATCTCTACTTCGGAGTATAGCTGTTTATCTTACGTTTGGTCATGATTGCATCAAGTTATATGTTGATCATGATTATTTGCGACACTTTATTTAAAGTATATATTAATCAATATGACCACAGTGTCTGTCATGCTGTGATTATCTAAAGTAGAACAGGGATTATATAAAACAAATTTGGAAAAAGGACAATAGAGTTTTCTGTATTTGTAGGTATATTTATTTAATCTGAAATCTCCTATGGATATGCTTTTACCAACTTGTAATAATTATAGGAAAACCATAACATCAACAGAGACACAAACAGTGTTCATTTTTATTCCTAAAGACTTAAAGGATCCATTATACAATGTGTACTGATTTTCTAACAAGGCCTAATATAGAGGTGCATTAGATGATTTGGAGATATACAGATTGGTAACCTTTAAACAGTTTAATGATTTGCAAGTGCTGGGTATAACCTGACCTTTCTCTTTTTTTTCCGAACACTCATCTGATTGATTTACCTGCTAACAAATCGTAACAGTAACTAATCTATAGTTACCTGCATGATTAGCCATTCATCTGCCAAATTACTGAAATAAGCATTAGAAGATACACTTCAATTATTCTGTATGTTTTGCTTGCATTTTAAACCACAGTTATGTTTTTTCTCTAAACTGCTGATGTTTGCTAACCCCTGCTTGATACATTTATATGATTGTAGTAGGAATTGGTGTTTCTGCACTTTCCATTATAATTGATTGATACTTATACTCAATTACTTAGTATTAGTCCTTGAAAAGTTATACATTGTCCCATTTAACTCCTCCTTCTCCATATCCTTTCTTTATTTATTGAACATTGTTTATATTCTTACACTTTTCCTAAGAACTAAGGGCCTGAGTCATTAAGGAGAGCAAAGGATTAAAAAGGAGTAACTTTGCACCTGGACAAAACCATGTTGCATTGGAGGGGGGTGGTAAATTTAAAATGTGGGGACAGATTTATAGTTTAGGTAGGGCATGTCCTAGATTAGGTTTAAATTTCAGTGTAAACATAAAACTATCATGTGCATGTACTTGTGTGCGACATGAAAAAATAGCCGGTATTTAAACTTATGTGCAAAATAATAAACTAATTTGCACCCCTTGCATTGCAACATGGTTTGTCCTGGAGAACATTTACTCCTTTTTTTTGCCTTACTTTCCTTAATGACTCAGGTTCTAAGTGTTATTTCTCTTGTATGAATTATTGTTCATCAACAACATACTGTAAAGTAGCAATAGTTCTGTTCCTAATCATGTGCTACAAGTTATGATTTCCAAAGCAAAAAAAACCTCTTTTTTTTCTAAACCAACTCTAGAATTTAACCCTATCATTCCCCCTTTATTAATGACACTGTCCTTTGATCATTGTCTAATTCTACTATATTCTTATTACAGTCAGGTGCCCAAACTGTATTCTATATTCTAGTTGTGTTCTAAATTGTGACTTAAGCAAATATAAAACTATATTTTCATTGCATGAATTTGTTCACCTTTTAATCAAATTGTTAAATAACAATATGAATAATTATAATCAGGTAAATATCATCTCTGATTCTGACTTTATTTATAGTGCTTTTGTTTTCTTAACTTTCTTATCATTTTTGCAATATTTTGTTTTTTTTACTGTGAGATTAAGAAAAATAATGTTGTTTTATGCTAATCTATTATTAATATCCTAATCTATGCAGGTTATAAAAAGTGTCATATTAGTAAAGCACAAAATATTCCTACCTTCATTGATCTACGGTTTTACTGTATGGTAATGGCATTGAGACCATTTTGCTAATGTGTCATACTCAACATTGTTCACCTTCTAATTTGATATTTATGGAATATTTTATTTCTGTTTACAGCAATTCTCATGTGAACAACAGGTATATATACAGTTTTTGTGCATGTGGAAAATAAACTAACTAGGATAAAGCATTGGTTGAGGGTTACATTTATATTAAAACAACATTGTTTATTATTAATTCATTAAAACTGCAATCTGTTTCAGTGTTCAAAAAGCCATCTTCAAGCTATAAAAAAACAAAAATGTATATTATATTGCAATACCCAACAGGACTTACCAATACTAAGATACAAATGGAAGGTATATTACTCAAGTGACAATTAGACTTTATATTCTCATATGTAGCACGACTGTCTTGTGCTGGGAAGCCAGGACATCATATTTCCAAGAAAGGTGGAGTGAAGCAAAGGAAAGCCCCTGCAGTGAATCCGAGCTGGGAGCAGAGACAGGAAGGAAGGAGAAAAAAGCGGTGAGTGGTGCTGAGAGCCAGAAACATATATGGCAGCAGCAGAGGAAGGAGAGAGGTGCATGGAGAATTTGCTGGAAATACAGAGTGTACAAGCAAACAAAGAGACATTAGAGCTATCAAAAGAGATGCTGGGTGTTGCATTGCAGCGGAAAGTCTTGTAGCCAGTTCTCTGTAGAAAATCAGTTATCAAGCAGCCTGCGTGAGATTACACAGCAAACAAGCTTATGTTTGGAAAGGGAGACTCCCGCCATTAACAAATTGCGTGTTAGCATCATATTTTATAATTCTGCTTACTGATTTGCATCCAACTGTACATGATGCCTGAAATGTATATGCTTTAGTAGATTATTGGGCCTGATTTATCAAGGAACCTAAATGCTGATAGGTGCTGTATTTTGTATAATATCACCCTTTGCATGCCCAGAGACTAACCATATGCTAGACAACGCAGTAACTTCCAATTAATCTTCGAGCACAAAATACCCTTACTACAGCATACTATTTCATGGGAGTAACGGGAAGGAAAATGTACGTATGCACGTAGTGAATGTACAGTAAGGGTGTGCCAAGCTCGAGCACGAGGTTTGGGCATCTCAATAGTACATGTTTTTCTATCATATCACTTGCACCTGCTACAAGTTTAGTGTAAATGCTGATTACTAGTGATATGGCATATATGCAAGCTAGGACATGTGTGTTTGCAATCAGGTGCAACTGTAAAATTGCATATTTAGTGCAGTTGACATTAATAACATGAATGTATTCTATGGAAGAAAAAAACACTTTTCTTTATTTTTGTACTTAATTGTAATTAGTGCCTGTATTATTAACAGATGACAATAAGTGAATAGTATTTTTTTTTCTGTGCTTTTGGGAGTTTATATTTCACATATATATATTGAATGTGTAAAGCAATGGGCATGATGTATGGTGTTACAACCCCTTAATCTAATCCACCTTTCAGTGCACAGTGGGCTGTTTGCTGACAGGGTGTGAGGAGTTTGCCCAGGCATACCTGGACAATATAGCTATTTTTAGTGAGACCTGGGAGGATCACCTGCTGCATGTGGCCCAAGTATTAGCCCAGATTAGCCAGGTAGGGTTGACAATCAAACCAAATAAATGTCAGATGGGGATGGCGGAGGTGTTGTACCCCGGGCACAGGGTTGGTGGAGGAAATTTTCGACCGGAGACGGCAATAATTGATGCCATCCTGAACTGGCCTCACCCCACCAACCAAAAACTGGTACACACCTTCCTTGGGACGGCGGCGTACTACCGCAAGTTTGTCCCCAGTACGACACCATTGCCAAGCCACTGACTGATTTGACGACCAAAAAGTACTCCCGACAAATTGCCTAGACCCCTGATTGTGAGCAGGCCTTTTACAGGCTTGAAGATATCTTGTCCCGTTCCCCAGTATTAGCAGCCCCTGACTTCCGACAGTGGTTCATTGTGCAAACAGATGCCTCAGGCTGTGGAATAGGAGCTGTCTTGAGTCAAGTAGTGGAGGGTGGTTGTGACCATCCAGTGGCCTATCTTCCCTGAAACTTGTTGATAGCGAGATAGCATACGTCACTATTGAATAGAAGTGCCTGGCCATAGTTTGGCTCTCAAAAAGTTGCAGCCGTACTTATATGGGAGCGAGTTTTCGGTGGTTACAGATCATAATCCCCTTAGTTGGCTACAACGCACTGCAGGGGACAATAGACAGTTGCTGAGATGGAGCTTGGCCTTACAACTGTATAAATTTTCCATCTCTCACAAAAAGGGTAAAGATCACGGAAACGCGAATGGTCTGTCTCATCAGCAGAAATCAGACTCCAAGCCTCATCGCGCCTCTGGAACTGTCCAGCCAGTCTCTCTCAGCACGGGGTACATGTACTAAAAAGTGGGGGAAGGAATGGAAAGCAACGGGCATGGTGTATGGTGTTACTACCCCTTAATCTAATCCATACCTGAACTGCACTTTTTAGCCATGTTGATATCAGGAAGTATCAGTGATCTAACTATAACATCTCCTTGAAAAAGTACTTCATGGGTTAAATTCCACCTTCACAGGGAACACTCAGGACTTAAGTGAATTAAGCTATCATTGTTATTTCTGTTTGCTCTCTATTGTTCACTAGTGAGCTTGGATAAAGGCTCTATAGCCAGCCTTTATCCAAGCTAAAGATAAAAGCTCACCTTTTTCTAAAAGCCTTCCAGTGTCTCACTTAACTACCTACCTTATCTTCTGCCTCCCCCCTTCTACCCCTTCCCTGATTCAGCCTCCTTTCCCCCCTTCTCTCCCTCTCACCCTTGTGTCTCTCTGTCTGTCTAGCCCTCCCCTTAGATTGTACGCTTCCCTGAGAAGGCCATCTCTCCTCCTGTTTCCACCACTTCTAACTCTGCTCTCCAGATACTTACCCCCCCTCCTCGAGGACCTTCTGCCCTGCGACCCCTCTCGCTTTTCTCTTGACCAATCTGGGGCTCTTCCTGTCATCCACGCCCTCCCTCTTGGGCTCCAGCGTATGCGAATCTTCCCTCTCCCCCTCCCCCCTTTCCCTCTCTTTAGCTGTGCTTTGAGCCTCCTGAGTTACTGTGCTTATTGTAAATTGTACTGTGCTGTCTCACCTCGTACTGTGATATTGTTTGTCTTTGCACGGCGCAACGGACACCTTGTGGCACCCTATAAATAAAAATTAACAATAATAATAATAACAAAATGGGCTTACTTCTCCACCAGGTCTGTTGGGGTCAGAAGGAGGATAGGGTGTTATTCCTGCACAGATCAGCTTGGTTTCTCTCCCACCATCAGTTGCCGACTGTTACTGACCACTGCTACTAGTCTCACCTTGCCACCAGACGTTCACAGACTGCAAATGTCATATGTGCAACAGGGGTTGGAGAAAGCAGCTGAAAACACTAGGCTCCTTCAATGGCACCTAGAACTGCTTACTTCTGATAAGCTGGTATAGCTGCTGCAGCATCTCTTTGCTCTGGGCTGGCTGGTTCCTCCTGGCTGCTTACTATGGACCAGGACTGCTGGGTAGTGGGTAGAGCAATGACACAGTAACACTGGGTTCAACACAAGACCACCGGGAAACGGAACAGAGTATAAGCTCTTCTCTGTTGATCACAGGATACAGCAGGTAATAGGCCTCAGGCAGAATCTTTAAGCAGGGATGTTTTATTGCTCAAGTCCTGACAAGGACTTTTCCACACTACTTAGTGGTACTAGTGATCATCCAGAAGTGCAGATGGCATAATACAGTTAAAATACAGAAAACAGCTCTTATATACTGTTTCTGACATATGTTTGCATGGGGTAGCCCAGCCCCCTAATCCTAGCTTGCACCACAAAGTCTGAGATATTAGATATTACAGTCATTGTTTGTCATCAGGATGTAATATATTCTCTAAACTTGGAGTTAAATTCAATTTAAACTTAGCTAAATTGCTTGCTGCTGGGACTTAATGCATGGAACTTCCTTTATAAAAGTTACAAAAAGTGAATTTCTTCCAATATAGCATATTACTGCATTTCCAATACAAAAACACAACACAATATCAAAAATCCATACTTTTGCAATGATATACAGCAGTGCACTGTGCCAATAATTGAAATACAGTTCTACAGAAAACTAATTGTAGGTCTTAATAGGAATACATGTTTAAGGATACAGACACTATATTAGTTCCTGGCTCCAGACAGTTAGTGATTGTACTATTTTCTTGCTCTGTTCATTTGGTGACTACAGTCACTGTGCTAATTTCTAGCTCCATACAGTTGAAGATTACAGGCACTGTGCTAATGTAGTTACTGGCTCCAGGCAGTTGGAGATTACAAGCACTGTGCTAATGTTTTTCCTGGCTCCAGGCAGTTGGTGAATGTAGGCACTGTGCCACTTCTTGGCTTTCAGAAGTTGGTGATTGCAAGCACTGTGGTACATAATTCCTGGCTGCAGGCAGTTGGTGGATACAGATGATGTAATAGTTCCTTGCTCCAGGCAGTTGGTGAATACAAGCACATGTCCATCTTATTGCCTCTGGGAAGTTGGGTTACTTTCTTAATATTGTATCAATAAACTATTTTGTTTTAATACAAATATAGTCTTCATCCAGTGTTCTAGTCTATGTGTTGAGGTTATTTGTGACAATGAGTTTGCATAATCCATACATCACAAAAAAAACACCCTTCAGCTACATAAATTATAAATAGCAGGTATATACATGAATGGAATTATAGACTTATTTAAACATAAGTTGCATTTGTATTTTAATGCATAGAAATATATTAGACAAATATATTAGACATTTGTGTTGATGGTATATTTTTACTAGTATATAGACACTCTAATTAATAACCTTGAAAAATGCAGAGGCACGCATACACCTATTTTAGTGGTATGCATCTACATCGGAAGATATCTCCATTTTTATTGTCTGTATGTGAAGATGCCTCACATGAGATTTTCCAAAATGTTTGATCTGAGACTAAAATCTGCATGTCCACAAAAATAAAAAAGTAACATCAAAGTAATGATTGCTAGGCTATATGGCTAACATGCTTAATAAATTTTAAATTTTCCTGTCTTCCCCTAAACTACTGATGATTTGATCTCAATTTATATAATAATGTACTTGATGGCAATAAGGATGGCAATGAGAATTTTGCAGTAAATTTTTAGCTTTTATATACATTTGGTGTGTGTGTGTGCATAATAATATGCTCCAAAATGCAGAATATCCACCCCTTAAAGTTCATTACTATTAAAGTAATTCTATTGTTTTGAAATAAGCATTGCCCAAGCGATTGTATTGTGTTTCCAAAGCACAAAGTAATTTATTTTAGCAGATGCAAAATTTAGCAGTTCAATACATAATTATAATACAGTACAACCAATACCAAAAGATACATACATACCGCTTCCGCATGCGCATCGCTAAGCTGCGCCCCCACTGGTACCAGCGAACAGTACTTCACTCTAGAATACTATGGTCAGATAAGACTGAGACCAGTGCCAGTGAGAGCTGTTATTATAAACACTGAGTGTTACAGTGAGAACAATGCAGATGGTGTGGCTTGCTTCTATTGGTCCAGGTATCAGGAAGGTCCAGATTGCTGCAGGTCAAAGGCCAATTCAAACTAAAATATCCAAAGATGGGGGTCATCTCTTCAGGAGTTGTGCTCTGACTTTCCCGCCAAGAATCCAGTTACAACTGTTATTAGCATTTTATAAACCAAAAAGCAGATTGCGCATGAGATGTTCCAATCGGAAAGAGGATATGTATTTTGTAAAATTAAAATGAAAATAAATAAAGATACAGACAGCTAATAATATAACTGTATTCTGTTTACTAAATACAATACATGAAATAAATAAAATAAAATAAATCAATAGTCACATAAAACGATCCACAGGCTCATAGGGACCTATATATATGATAATGCAATAGAACTAATATCTCTAGAGAATAGCATGATTATTTACATGCAACAGATTGTCTCTATGGCCAAAAAAGTGTGATGGCTCCGTATAAAGAGTATATATATATATATATATATATATATATATATATATATATATATATATAAATATATATATTCCTTGGCCAAACGAGCGCTAATCCACCTAATTCCGGTAACAGGTTTAGATGACAGATTCCCGCAACCAAAGCGGTGTAGATGATGTCAAATGTATAACTCCATAGGGACAGCTGTATAACGATGTATTAGTAATGGAGCACACATACAAGGATGTTTATCCGCTGTGTGAGATATCAATTCAGCCGATATGATGTATAAAGTTGGTAAATAGATGAACCATAGCAGGCTTACCCGTAGCGGGAGATGTGTGTCCGGATCACTGTAATGCCGCAGAAGCGGCTGGATGTACTGAAGTTTCCAAAGAAAATCTTCTGTGGTGCGCAACACCAAATGATGTCTGGACTGAAACACAAATGGTGCCGGAAAGGGTCCTCTATTTACCAACTTTATACAACTTTATTTCATGTATTGTATTTAGTAAACAGAATACAGTTATAATATTAGCTGTCTGTATCTTTATTTATTTTAATTTTAATTTTACAAAATACATATCCTCTTTCCGATTGGAACATCTCACGCGCAATCTGCTTTTTGGTCTGTTATGTCTGTTTATTAGAGGATTTGCACTTCCTCTTTTTGATTTGCTGCATCTGATGTTTTTTGACATTTGCATGTTCTTCATGCTCCCTATTTAGCGCCGGAGTTACCTTTTGTATTATTAGCATTTTATAGTCAGTATTTCTTTAAACATTTATGCCCTAACATCGCTAACTAGAGTATGCAATGTGCGATCTCTTCAGCGAAGGAATCAGACAACTGCTGATGAATAGGGGATTAAAATGATACCAGACATGACACGTTTCCTGTAACCTGGACCTTAAATAACACTAAAGTGTACATATAATCATAATATATAAACTAATAATAAACTAAATACTATCTGCTCATAAATCATTATGGAATGGAATCAATATGAATATGAAATATATAAATAATTAAATGTTGTAGTGCGAGTGTATGCATGCGTATTTTACCGCGTTATCGCGCAATGCCATGTGTAGCGTGGCATATTGAGTGCAATCGCACGATAAAACAATATTAACCAATATACTTTCGTTCATCCAATTATACGACTTTGACATTATAATACCTCTCTTTTTAATATAGTATAAAATGTCCATTTCCATACGTTTGAACCAGGGCCATATTTTCCATTGGGCACGATGGGCAGCTGCCCGGGGGCCCCACGGGCCAGGGGGCCCCATAGGCACGGCTCTTAATGAGAATAAATAATCCTGCAAAAGAAAAAACCTGCAAAAAAAACCTTCAAGGGTCACTGAGCAAGTACATCTATCTATCTCTATCTCTATATATCTATATCTATATCTGTATCTGTATACATCTATATATCTATATCTATATCTATATCTATATCTATATCTAGGGGCCCCGGTGCACTGCTTTGCCCGGGAGCCCATAATGTTGTTAAGATGGCACTGGTTTGAACACTAGTATGTAATAGGTATTTTGCCTCCCTAGGAATAATCTTATTCTACCAGTAAAATGTGAAAATCATTAAGACACTTAAGGATTTACAAATACATTTGCCCCAATAGAAGCTGCCTATCTAGAATGGCAATCAAATAGGTAACAGATCTTTGACTGTGTGTACAGAGGGTGAAGTGTGTGTGTGTGTGGGGGGATTTAAGGCAACTTTAAGTGAGTAGTTGGGATATTAGAGACAAAGTTACATTTGCACACAATATCAAGTTTGCAAAAGTGATTTAAGCAATACATTCATCTGAGGTCATTTAAAAATTAGAGTATAATTCGCATAAATTAAGTTGACTGATATAAAACCACGAGATAGAATAATCAATAGAAGTGATAAATCATAACAGATGTTTCTATAGCAACTAAATTTATTTTAATCCTTTTGGGAAATAGCTTATGAATTTAAGAAATGCAGCACTGCTTGTACCTTTAGTTAATGAACATTTAGATACATCTACCTTTATTATTAAAGAAAAATCCAAAGATGTATAATCATTATGGACTTTTAAAATATGATTTGTAACCACTGGTGACATATTCATGTTTTAATGCAATTGCTTTAAACCAATGTTTGAATGGGCAGAGGTTCCTGCCAGCTTACAATACACTCCATTGGCCAAGTGCCGAATACACTACATTTCAAAATGCATAATTCAAAACAAGGTTCCAGATAAAAGGCTTTCCCAGAAGCAGAGCTCTTAAGTGTTTTGGAAATTCTTACAAATTTACAATATTTGCATTTTGAAAACATATTTTATACATCTCTGTTCCACATATTGGGATATATTAGAAGCTGATTGGGGGTTATTTATGCAAAATTGAGCATAAGGGAAGTTTTTATTTAATTAGACTAGCACATTAGTGTGGAAAAAAAGACATTGCAGGTTTAGGGGTTTTGTTTTTTATTATGTGTACAACATTTCTTTTTGTAATGTAAAATGGTAATGCATGTTCACCAGTCATTAACACTTTTATTTTTAAAGATTCTATTTTTGCAAAGGTCAATAGTAAGTATCAATCAAAGACGCAATGTGTTACAAACAGCATATGAATATACAGGTAATGAAGCAAACAGCGTCCATTAGAAAAAATAAAAGGTACAGGTGTTTACACGATATTACAACAAAGAAAGAACTGAGAAACTACAATAAAGCAGTTAGACAAAAGAGAGAGTAAAGGGGGCCGGAGTGGAGAGCCGATCGAAGGCGAAAGGACAGAAGTAGTTGGGTAGAAGATTGAAAAGACAAGAGGAGAGATGGGAATGGTAAGGTGGAGGGTGAAGGGAAGGATCCAGGTGGAGTGATGTTGAAGAGTCATGTAATGAAAGAATGTTAATTTGAAAGTAGGAGGTCCATGGTGCTCACACTTTAGTAAATGATTTAGAGGTATTGCGGATGATACATGTCATATATTCCATTTTATACGTGTAACATATTCTGCTGATAATTGTCTGCAGTGTTGGCACGACGGACTGCTTCCAATCAGTGGTGATTTGACACAGGGCAATGGAACATATTCATTTGATGTTTGGCAGCAGATGGAATCTCAAGAGGGAGAAGGAGAGGAAAAACCTGGGAAAGTAGGGGATGTTAATTTACAGTATTTGTGATGAACATTCCATCCACAACAGGGCAAGTTTTGGACATTGCCACCAAATATAGAGGAAGCATCCTTCCTTCATTCATTTCCAGCGTGTGCTGGACGAGTCCGAGAAGATATTTTGTAGTTTGGTTGGGACCAAGTACCATCGATAAAGAAGTCTATATGCGTTTTCTCTCAATTTTACACAAATTGAACTGGAGGCTGTAATAGCTCTTATTTCTTCCCAGTCTTCGTTATATAGCGGTCCTCCCGAGTCTTCCTCCCAAGCCCGCTCATAAGAATCTCGATCGTCCATGACAGGGACCCTAAGTTTACAGAATAGTAGAGATATGAGACCTTTTGGTAGAGGACTGCCAGAGGGAAAGCAACTCAAAAAAGGTCAACAGCCTGATACCTAAAGTTAATTTACTGGTAGAATGAAAATTCTACCACTAAAAGAAGTGTCTTTGGTGAAATCATTGTGGTAGCAAACATCTTTCTGCTTCCAAGGCTCAAAGGATGGTATTATACAACCTGGTGGAAACTCAGTGTTGTCAAAGAGTGGAATGAGTGGGCCAGGAACAGGGGTGAGCTTAAACTTTGCATTTGCAAGGTCCCAGAGAGATAGCAAGTGAGCTACAATTTGGAAATTAAACACTTTTAAATGTTTATCTCATTTACCTACCTCTCTGCGCACTTAATTAACTAGACTTAAGGTTTTTGAAACAGCACCACCGCTCTAATGTTTGAAGTACTTGAACTTACTGCTGGTAGATATGTTGTTTGGCGCAATGTAAACAAAAAACAATATATTTATATATATATATATATATATATATATATATATATGTGTGTGTGTTTGTGTGTGTGTGTCACATAGGCACCCTTCTAATGACACACAGATGGCAACTTACAGCTTGTACTTTGTATTTTACTTGTCAGAGGAGCAAATAAGATCACAACACATAAATCAGCACACTTTATTGTAACCCTGATGCTAAATTAACAGAGACCATCTCTCTAGTCACCAGCCAACTTGTTCAGCATAATAAACAACTCAAGCTTAAATATTTTACACTACTCCCAAAGCCCTAGCTAGATGGACAGGTGATGCTCCCACCTGGTCTTAGTAGAAGAGTTTTCTTCAGGTGCTCTGATTGATTAGTCTCATTGCAGACACACCCTGTCAGCTGCTGTTTGTTGTGGAAAAAGACACCTCTAAATCACTTCAAAATATGTTAAATCCCAATCTATTCTATTATTTTGTCACACATATGTCCTCCACTTTTATATGTTTAATCTAGGTGCACTGCTGTACAAATTTGTAACCCTGTCTGCAACCTTACCATGCAGATTGTCAGCTGAATTCCTAACTTTTCTCTTAGAGGCCTGTGACAAACTGTAGCTCCACTGTTTTAAGATCCATTCATTATCCAAGGCTAACCTATATATCAACATTTGTAGACTCCCAGAAATACAAATTGTTAAATTATTTATTAAACTATTATAGGCAATTTAACATCACATAACATTTCAAGGTATGTCTACTTCATCAGATGCAGCGCACAATAAAACCTTTTCACAGCCCAAGAGCCTTACACATTACAATAAAATAGGTAAGCTACATAATTATACAAAACTAAAACAAATGCAAACTATTTATATAGACAATTCTATATAGTCTACTTATTAAACAACAACCTATTAATGTGAGACAGACCTAGAATAAGATATTAGAGATGATCCAAGCAGAGGGTCTATCTAGAATATAAACATATTATGCTAATACAAATAAATATGCAAATGTCACAGAATTAAGTTAATTCAAATATTTCTTATTCAAACATCATGTTCTTGAAACAGGCAAATCCAACCCTTGAATAAAAAAATAAAGTGAAAATAAAGGGACAGCTTATAAAAAACATTTAAAGAAGCAAACGCAAAAACAACTTGTAATCATCATTCAATCCCAGAATTCTTCTGTATTTCAAACATAATTTCAAGCACAATTCACAATGTCCCAGAAAATATTTCAAATCATATGAACATAGGGCCTGATTCATTAAGGATCTTAACTTCAGAAACTTCTTATTTCAATCTCCTGGACAAAACCATGTTACAATGCAAGGGGTGCAAATTAGTATTCTGTTTTACACATAAGTTAAATACTGCCTGTTTTTTCATGTAGCACACAAATACTTGATAGCTTATTTGTACACTGAAATTTAAAGTTGATATTTGTGTGCTACATGAAAAAACAGGTAGTATTTAACTGTGGAAAACAGAATACTAATCTGCACCCTTTGCATTGTAACATGGTTTTGTCCAGGAGACTGAAATAAGAAGCTTCTCAAGTTAAGATCCTTAATGAAACAGGCCCATAGTGAATGAAAATGTTCCAGGACTAGCACAAAAATGGATACATGATGGCTCAACTCATGGAAATTATGTTCCAAAGGGAAATTATTCTTTAATTTTGAATGGTCTGCCAGTTTGGGAAAAATAAATTAGGCTGTATGGAAAGCCCAATACTCCAACAAAATCCTCATGTAAATATATGTTATGTTGGAATTTTATGGTCATGATTCAGATACATGACAACATCGCTATTAATGATAGTGTTGTAATTGTAGCAAGGTGCCTTGTCAAATTTAGTATGGACAATAGATCTTTGTTTAAAGTTGGTTTAGAAACATGTCTAAGCTGTCCAGTTTAAGCAGAATATTTGTAGCTATCTTGCAGGCAACAAAGGGGAAAAAAGTCTTCCATATGTTAGGAAATTGTTGTTCTTACATACTTATACTAGCATAATATACAGCACAATGGCTTAGTGGTTAGCACTTCTGCCGCACAGCACTGGGGTTATGAGTTCGATTCCTCACCATGGCCTAATCTGTGTGGAGTTTGTATGTTTGCTTCGGGTGCTCTGGTTTCCTCCCACAATCCAATAACATACTAGTAGGTTAATTGGCTGCTAGTATATTGACCTTACTGTCTTTCGGTCTGTGTGAATATGTTAGGAAATTTAGACTGTAAGCTCCAATGGGGCAGGGACTGATGTGAGTGAGTTCTTTGTACAGCGCTCCGGAATTACTGTCCTTATATAAATAGCTGATGATGATGAATGTGATACCCAACCTGCAGCCCTTTGGTACTTTATCTACAGTCCAAGCTCCAGATCTTTAATATGTGTTGTTTTGATGGCAGAAGAATATAAGGTCAGACAGTGCACTGAATATACTAGCAGCCACCACTGTGATTTCTGGCAGCAGCTCAAGGTTTCTATTTAGTGTAATAATGTCATTCTCATCATATTTTACTGCAAAATATAATCATTAATTTTAATTGTTATCATTATTAAAATATCAATTTCATCATGTTTTTCAGTTTTAGGTATGGGCAAAACTCAATAATAAACTGTGGTCAAATACACATGAGAGATACAGGTGTGAGACTATACACTGATCATCATCATCAACATCATCATCATCATCACCATTTATTTATATAGCGCCACTAATTCCGCTGCACTGTACAGTCACTCACATCAGTCCCTGCCCCATTGAAGCTTACAGTCTAAGTGTCAAATTGTTAGCAGACAATTAACCTACCAGTATGTTTTTGGAGTGTGGGAGGAAACCGGAGCACCAGCAGGAAACCCACGCAAACACAGGGAGAATATACAAACTCCAGTGCACCTAAATTTGCATAGAATTTAGATTTATTTTTGTGGTATGCAATTGTTGAAATGAGAAAAAGGGGGTGGAGAGGATCTTGTAAAGTTAACCAGCAACATGATTGGTCAGGTTTGTTCTGATTGTCACCTTTAGCATCCCCTTTACCCATAAAACTTAAAATGTTCACCATCACTAATCCACTCCCAGGTCTAGTGCATCTAGCTTTTGTTGCTGACCAATATAGCTGTAAGTAGCCCAAGTCATCAAGTGGTATAAACTCTATAGGATAACTGGCAGAATTGTCCAGGTAATCAGAAGGAAGTCTCAAATCCTTGAAGAATGAAAATATAAAAGACAACTTTGGACTCTTGAATTTCAAACTAAAGGTCCCAGCCTGAAGATCTCCATAAAGAAGTTACTACATTTGACAAGCAGAATGCAGCAAGAACTTTGAATCTATTGAAGTATTAGCAAGTTAAGCAGTCTTTCTTACTGTTTCTCCTAAAAAGCATGCCTTGAAACAGTCACTGACGTCTCTCTCTTTAGCCAGGGTTGAAGTATCATTATAATTAATTTATAACCAGAAAAGTGCCAAAATAAACAGTGAACAAAACAGCATGAAAAAACATAATACAGACTGGAGAAGTGATGAGCAGAGAGCATCCAAGCATGCAGCAAGACTGTGCCTGAAAGCAAGGGTGCAACAACAGGACTTGAGAGACAGAAGAGGAGACAAAGTTACCAGGCAGTACCTGATAAGGCTAGTGGAGAAAGACAGTGGAAGCCAGAAGACGGACCTGGCATGTGTGACCTTTCAATCTAGAGGTAATGAGGGAAAGAGCCAAGATGGAATATTGACAGTGCTTCAGAAGATCCAGGTAGTTCCAGAAACATACCTAAAACTGAATAAACACACACACACACCAAGTATTTTAATTAGCCCTTCTGCCTCACAGCACTGGGGTCATGAGTTCGATTCCCAACCATGTTCTTATCTGTGTGGAGTTTGTATGTTCTCTCTGTGTTTGCGTGGGTTTCCTCCGGGTTCTCCGGTTTTTCTCCCTCACTCCAAAAGCATACTAGTAGGTTAATTGGCTGCTGACAAAATTATCCTTAGGGTGTGTGTTAGGGAATTTAGATTGTAAGCTCCACTAGGGCAGGAACTGATGCAAATGGAAAATATTCTCTGTACAGAGCTGCGGAATTGGTGGCGCTACATAAATAAATGTGATGATGATGATTAATCCTTTATTGAATAAATACTTACTGAAATCCACTGTTGTCCATTGTATTTACTTTTAATCTATAATGCAGAGTCTTGTGGCTCTCAAATTGTTGTGAGACTACAAGCCTCAATGTGCTTTGCCAGTAGATAGCCAGATAATTGTTGGCAGGGTATGCAGGGATTTATAATTTCACAACACCTGGAGAGTCACAGGTTGGCTAGGCCTGCTATAGTGAACCTTTTCTTCTGTTCTATCATAATCCAAAAGTAGTTCAGTCGAGAAACAAAATCTTGTCAGACGCAGAGAACCTGCTCCTAGCAGAGCTGCAGTGTGAATAAGTGATTGCCTCTGATTAGCTGGGACATGAGCAAACCACCCTGATTGGATGTTCACATGTTGAACCCTCATGTAATATAAATTAACTTCATTGGAAGTCAAATGAAATAAATTTATTCATAGACCGCGAGAAATATGTAGGCTGCAGTCAGTCAAAGACAGTTTCCCTTACTTCAGCCAATGAGAGACAAGCTGATCTGATTATTCATGGACAGGCCTGTTTTTATTCGTAGTACAGCTCTGCTGGGAGTCCAATGATGGCCTTTTTTTACAGATATTGATTATTTCTAGATTACAATAGTATTGAAGCAAAGAAGATTTGAATTGAAGTAAAGAAGTTTCACTATGGATCCAGAAGTACAAAAGTTGAAAAAGAAGTAAGTTGGTGAGTATTTATTACAAATAAAGCATTACTATACTTATACCTTATACCTTGTAGGTAGGTTTGGGGAAGGCAGTAGTTCCAGAGTGTCCTGGCTGCCAGAAAATGCCGATGCTGGTAGTTCTATAAGATCCAGCATGCTCTCAAAGCCACTGGCAGCCATGGGCATGATGGCATTTGTAGTTTTACATGCACCAGCATGTCAAAGCAGTTAATGACTTCCTGCGCTTGCTGGGATTTGTAGTTCTTGTAGTAAGCTGTACGTAAAATTCAGAATTGTAGATATTTTAAATAATTTAAGTAATTGAGTTTCTATGATGCAGCCCTTTATTATTCTGATAAAATCCCTCAAATATTGCTTACTACAATATATGATAACAGTCATTCTGGTATTCTTAAGAGTAATTCTTATCTTTCAATATGAAAAACTGTGTGACACAAATCGCTATGCATTTGTTAGGAAGTACTTTGAATTGTGCAGCATTAAAAATCTGCAAATGTTTAGTGTAAAAGGAGTAAAGGTTTTGCCCTCAATATAGAAATTACGGTGGTTTAAATTATGCAAATACATACATATATTAATCATAGTCAGTAGATTTTAGCAAAGGCAAAAACATTTACTGATATCTTATTTTTCCTTTTTGAACAGCAAATTAGAGACATTTAATAACTACTGTCAAAATGATGTAGAGGTCAGTACCCAAAGAGTGGATTAGTAGGTCCAACTAATACATGAAAGAGAAAGTGCGACAATTTGCTTGCCTCCAGGATTGGCAGCAATATTTTATATTATTGATAAGACACAATGGATTCATTAAGAAACACAAATGTTTCCGATGTGCCATTTGGCTAATTTGATGACCTCAGCCTGACAGTCTGCATGTGTAATCAACATTTGCCTGCACTAATTGAACCTCAAGTGATCTACTTACTCATCTGTTCATTTTAGTTACACATGGGAGTGATCAAGATGGACAGAGATGCTTGTTGCCTGGTTTTCCGGTAGAGGCAGCTTTAGCAATAAAAACAAAAGTGAAGAGCTATTTTTAATGAGGATGGAGATAACAACAAACTAGGCAGCGTTTAAATTCAATAGCTTTCACTCTAAAGTTGCCGGTTGCGGCACAGATGTAGGGTCTATTGTGTTTATGTCTTAATTGCTTTTTTATAATTTAGGCACTGCAAATTGTACAAATGTTGCAACAAGAGTCTTTAGTTTACATCAAGAGTAGTGTAATGAGAGGCTATGGTGTGCAAGACCAAATGTTCGGGTTGCCATTTCCCCAGTTTGCAATTTACTATGTCAGAGAAGTTTAGTGGTCAAGGGTAGGAGGTGAAGCAGGAATCAACAATTTGACCACCAAGCACTATTATTCGGGATTTATATACAATGGCATTGGATATGACATTTACTAATGCACCTGCAGTAAGCTTTTGTACTTATCACAAATAGTAGACACATATAATAATAAGGGCCTTTTTACCGCCCTGTAAAGATAGAAAAAATGTAGCTGAAAGTGACCTAGTTATTTTGTTTATTGCCAATAAGCATACAAATGTTTACCACCTAACCCTAAAATTCAGTTTACATACAGTACAGTCTAATACGGCTGAACAATTCTAAATTCATCCTACAAGTTCACAGATCAAAGGGATTTTCTCACAGTCCCCACGACCGTGAAAAAATCCCCTAATACTATAAATAGACCTTGCTTCTAGCTAGTAGAAGCTGTTTGCGGCGGTCCAGTAGTTTTTTTGTTTTTCTTCAATTAAAACGAAAGAATCGGGAATGTTACAATATGGAGCCCTCCTGGCTGAAGACAAGAAGCCTTCTATCAACAAGGGGACCTCATGGCTGAAGACTTCAATCAACAAGGGGGGCTTTGGGCCCAAGAAGAACTGAAGAGATTTCAAGCATGTACTTTTGGATAAAAATGTTTTGGTGACATTACAAGCATGGACTTTGGGAATTACAAATGTAATTTGGACATTACAAGCATGGACTTTGGGAATTACAAATTTATTTTGGACATGGTAAAGTCGGACTTTGGATACAAATTTATTTCGGATTTTCGTGACAGTCATTTTTGGATTGAAAGCTACTGTAAACAGAAGAAAACTTCAGTGGTGAGTATATTGGAGATTTATTATTTTTAATAAAAATATATGGTGTAAATGAGGGTGTTTAATGTATTTATTGTGGTTTTATTATTTTTAATAAATGTTAGTGGTTTTAATGAGGGAGTTGTGCTTTTGTAAACATTTTCTTTTGTGGAACTACAGGTCCCAGCCATCCGTGGGTGTCAGGGCATTTTGGCACTTGTGGTTCTCCAAGTGCCAACATGCCCTGGCTGCCATGGGTATGCTGGTGTTTGTAGTTATACAAGTAGCAGCATGCTTACACTATTTATGTCACCCTGGCTGGCTGGGACTTGTAGTTCCACAAAACAAAATGGTGTCTGTTGTTTTTTTTATACATTATTTGCCATTATTATGCTACACCCACTGCCTAGGGGTGTAGGAAGAGCCCTAGTGCTATCAGCACTAGGCTGGGTGTCCCTAGAGGGGGGCCCACTCGTTTTTTTCAGCGGACCCCACTACCTAAGGAATCCAGCCCAGCGCTGAACAGCCTGGGGTTAGTTTATTCATTATGGCAGGGGGACCCCTGCCGCGTGTCCCCCTGCTATAGTGCCACCAACCCCAGCTGGTTTGCCTAGTGCTGGTTCCATGAAAATAGGGGGGACCCCATGCAAAAATTTTCCCCGATTTTCACGGAACCAGGAGTAGTCTGCCAGCACTAGGGTTAATACTGAATAGAGGGGGGACCCAACGCTTTTTTTTTTTAACTTTGATCTATTCTTTACAATTTTGACAACTGCTGGAGCTCTGGCAGTATGACAGACAGTGTTAACAGCAAGCAGCGTGTTGTATCTAGCATGTTTTAAAGCAAACTCTCCTGAGTTTGCTTAATCACAGCTTCATACATTTGAGACTTGTATAGCTGGAGTAGCAAACAGTCGGGAGTTTTATCTCTATCGATTTTGCAAATAGAGATTTTGACAGAAGCACAACTCTGGCGATTTTACATGAAATGTCAACTTCTTACATCTGCGAGTTTCAATTCTCCCGAGAAAATCGCTGGATTTGCAAAATCGCACCTTGATACATGTACCCCCTCATCTGCTCTCAAAAATCCCAGTAGCGGTGATTAAAAAATATTTTAATACATTTTATTCTAATTGTACCACAATGTTGTCTGTCTTTAAAAACCTCTATTTCACATAAATAATAAGTGTCACATTAGATGTAGTTGAAATTCTTTTTTTATATTCAGTATACTTTTTGCAATCAAATTAATTGATGCACTAGGTATCTAAGTAATAAAGATAAGCTGTTAAGTCTAAAAACAAAAGAAGTGCAAAGTTAAAGAGCAGTAGCCAAATATAATGCAGACCAATGTGCTCCCAAGCATATAGTTAAATCAGAGAGAAGTAAACGTGGGTCTGGTGGTAGAGGAACCTAGCTGGATGGTATTTCCATGAAGAAAATACTGTTTCTAATTTCTTTAGAAAAGGCCATCTTTTACCCAACAGATCAACAAATTGATTTGCAGACATAAGAAAATTGAATTTGCAAATCCGTAGCAAAAATAATTTTGAAAGATTAGCACAACTCTCTAAATTAAATGATCCATTCCCTACTGTGACGACACCCATGGAAACGCAACATCCAAAAGTTAACTGTGATCATGACATTTGCTGATAGAATTAATTTAATATTCCTACTAACAAGAAAGAATATATTATATGAATTTTGTTTAAATATTTATTAGCTCCAATAATTTTGGAACCAGTTCCCAAACAGTATAATATACGAATGGAAACGGTACAATGATGGGCAATAGAATAAGCAAAGGGGTTGAGGGATTTTAATTATAAAGAAATGATCAACTTTTTTATGCAGCTCTATTGTACAACAGTAATTATAGAGCTTGTTTTAGAAATTAAAAATTGTGTACTGTATATTAATTTGCCAATTATGTCATAACAAATTGCATTGCAGCCTCCTCTGGCAGACAGTAATTTTTTTTGTTCCCTTAAATGTGCATGTCATTTCATCATGCTGCACAACGTGTTTACCTTAATCAAATGGTAATGCAAAATCCAAGATCAATTAATCTATGGTGTGGGCAAATAAAATCCTAAACAGTTGAATTGAGTAAACTTTTCTCAAGAGAGATTCAAATATGAAAAAAAACCTCACTAAAACCTGCCAGAACTAATTATTTTCTGATTAACCCTCAAGAGTGACAGATCAACATGACACAGCTGACAAAGTGAATTATGTCAAAGTATTTAAAGATAAAATGGAATGAGAACATAGAGGGATGTTTTAAAGGTGAACACTAGTGTATGTAGGTATCATTGTTAGGCATGATATACTGTATTAGCCTACAGTATGTTCAGCTTCCCAGATGAGGTATCTAAAAAAGTAGAGAGACATAGCTGATATCCTAAATAGCCCGCCATTAGTTTGGCCATTTTAAAAATCATCATCAGGCAGTAACTTTATTTGTAATGGTTGGTGTTGGTACTGGGAAATATTGGAAACTCCATGTAGGTTATGTAGTAATATACTACTTTACAGTTCACAATTGACAAAAGGATTGCTGGATTTCTCCATGAAACGTTGGATGCTCATTTCCAATTTTTTTCTTACTGTGACAGTTATTTTTGCAGTCTTGTGCATAGAATGATGGTGTTTATCGCAAGCTGAGCAAACCTTTTGTTTCTATTGGTGAGAGTAACTGGAAGAATATGTGAATATTGGAGGTTTCCCACAGAAAAGACGGTCTACCCAAAGCAACGCTTTGAATCCTTAATCTAATCAAATCCATAGATATACAAGATTAATTGTCTTCACTGGACATACATAAAAGAGATCCTTCACAAATTTGGCTTCCAAGATCACATATTAAACTCAATCATGGCCCTTTAAACTGATCTTAATGCATAATAGCTTGTTTCAATATGTCCTATAGGACTAGACACTGCTGCCCTCTCTCACCCCATATTTTTGTGCTGGCACATGTGTCCATCAGATCTTCTTTGATCATCTCAGGTCCAGTCATAAAAGATTGCTCTCATAATATATATCCTTTGTCAACTGAATCACATTTACCTTTATACCTGTCAGGACAAATCTATAAAATATCTTGGGTTTCTTATGCTCTCTAACACTTGCTGAGCTCTAATTCTTTGTTGACTAATAACAATATAACAATGACAGATAACAATAATTCATAGCCAAAAACATGTCCCTCCCTAAGGACATAACTCCTGAGAGGAAGAAAGAACTTGATTTAGTCAAGTTAGTACGACAATGGGACAAAATCTATATGGCAGCACGGTGGGTCAGTGGTTAGCACTTCTGCTAAACAGCACTGGGGTTATGAGTTCAATTGCCGACCTTGGCCTTATCTGTAAGGAGTGTATGTTCTCCCCGTGTTTGCGTGGGTTTCCTCTGGGTACTCCGATTTCCTCCTACACTCCAAAAACATACTGGTAGGTTAATTGGCTGGTAACAAATTGAGCCTAGTCTGTGTCTGTCTGTGTATGTGTGTTAGGGAATTTAGTCTGTAAGCCCCAATGGGGCAGGTACTGATGTGAGTGAGTTCTCTGTACAGCACTCCGTAATTAGTGGTGTTATATAAATGAATGAAGATAATGATGATGATGATTAAAGGCCCAGTGATGATAAGTTAAGGCTTGTGCCCATGAACCCATTAAAAACAAATATAAATGCTTGTTCCTTGTGAAAAAATAGGAAGACATTTTAAAAGTTTATCATGATTATTCCGGACATTTTGTAGTTAGGAAACTAAGAACCCACTATCCAAAGCTGGTTCAACCAGGTGGGTATGTGGGAGGACAATGGTGTGACACCCTCTTTCTTTGCAGCAGAAAAAGGGGCACTCTAACCAAAGTTCCATAGCGGTACCAGTAGTACCAAAAAAAAGTAAAATGTTTTTATTTGTTTTTTTTTAATGTTGGCGGCATACAAAAAAAGTGCTAAGATGTTGAAACAAGAGTAAACTTGACAGTGCTACAAATGTGGGCCTGAGTGGACTCAATACAATAAAAATGCAAATGGATGTTATTTCCCCATACACGATTTAGGCCACCTTATTTTATGGAACAGAAAAGGATGAAGGCACTAAATGGCCTAAGACATTGTATACAATATTTATCTGCATTAGTGTTTTATATTTGTGTTTGCTAACATTACAAATACTATTAAACCACCAATGGGTATGTGGCCTTATGGTGCTGCACATAGATTTTTCCATGGATTTGCTTTTTAGTAGAGACTTAACTTTTTGGGCTACTCAGGAGGAGTTGGGAAACATCCTATAATTTCACTGGGACTCTTTTAGCACTCTCCAGACATACTTTATACATTTATTACATTCTAACCAGTGACCACTGACACAAAAGGGACATGTGTCACAAAAGAAAGTCACGTTTCATTTTAGCATTTAGCAATGGCATTTTCCATTAACAAGGCTAAAACTAGCTGCATTTAAAAGTTTTGTGCTGTGTTATCTTAACTAGAAATAATATTTTATTTCTATGTCCAAATATACATATTCTATTTCTATTGCATTTTTTCCAGAAGAGATAGGGATCTTGTTGGTTAGCATACTGGATTAAATATATTGTTATTGTATGCACAGGAGATAAGGCTCTTACACTTTGTAATAGGTATTTTAACACATCTAGCAAAACCACAGAATATTACGCTAAAGTTGTAACACTTTGTTCTCCTGATAATGGGAATACCAGATATATAATTATACTGTTTAAAGGGTTATAGAGAGAAGAACCATGTTATTATTTCTTTAGCTTTTCACCATTTTAATACATACAACACAAACTGGATCCAATAGTAACTAGTACAGTACAAATTCTATTAGTAATGCTTTGCATGGGAAGCTTGATTCAAGTCTCCCATGAATTTAGCACCTGTAGTTTTTTTATCCTGAAACTTTGGTTTTAAATTGCAGAGTTTCACATGTCCACAAGTGCAAATTGCTTAGGCAGATGGATGTTGTTCTATGGCTTAGAAGCGCTGACTATTGCTATTTTTTCATCATCTGATGCTGGACCAGGGGTCGCTCTTTAACCTTCGCAATGTCAATGGCAACTTGAGGAATAACGCACTAGGGTTTTTTTTTTCCCCTTCATTTCTAAGGACAGCATCTTTAATTATTTCAAACTCGCCAGACGCGTGGTGATTCTATACAAATGGATTTACTAGATACAGCTCCATTCAATCTGTAACTAGAAAGTACAAAGAGCAGCTTTGTCAGCTTTATTTCTGCAATAGGTATGTTTCATTTTATCTTTAATTTATACTTGCCACAGAGCTTTTAGATGAAGGGCAGGGAAGGCATACAGTAATTCTATGCAGCTTACTTTTAACGGAGCCTATTTGAGTCAAACAGCAACTGGAGATGAGGAGGTAAAGCTTTGTCAGCTATCTCCATGAAAGGATGTTTAATTTTCTGGCTTATTTTACAGTTGCTGAAATGGAATATACACAAAAGTAACAAGGACACATTTAAAGATTTAATATAGCAGACCTTGAGTGAAACAACAGAAAGTTAATAAAAGTTCTGCACTGCTGAAATCAATAGGGTGCGGGAGATAATAATGCTTGATAATACAGTACAGAAAAAAGATTTAAACTTGAAACACCAGACAAGGAATGTTGTGGACGGGTTTTATATGACACCCTGCAATGATAAAAGTGCCTGTTTACAAAGCCCTTAGTCTGTGTTCCTCTTTGTGTGTGCCAATGTATCGTTTCATTGTTATATTTTGACCTCAATCAAAGTTATTAGTCGTCAAGTGTTGCATCATAATCATTCTTCTATTTTGCTTAACGAGAACAGTAACATCAATTATAAATTCAATTAATGTTTGACCGAGATGCCATGTTTTGCAGTGATTCAAAATGTTTTCAACAGAGTAAAAAAAAACAAAAAACTATTTCTTTTATAGTCTACAGGGAAGAGAGGGCAACTGTTATCTTTTGAAACAATCATTAGTCAAGTCAGCCGAGACATAGAGCACATAGATAATACTCAGGTTAAAAAACAACTTTAATAGTAGCATAAAGGTAGGATGAAAGTTAATAACAATAACTCATAAATCCTAATATTAATTCAGGATTTAAATAGATAATTTTTAAAAAAATCATAATAATGAGTGTGCATCACTTTTAATGTATGGGTTGACAAACAAATTAGTAAACTATCTGCCATATAAAATAATAGTAATTCACCTTTATTTTATACCACCTCTCCCAATACTTAGCTTTCTATGAGTCTCGCCCATCAATTGTATCAAGAAAGGAACCTATGTACAATGTTTAACATACAATTAAAGATGTGTTCCAATAGTGCTGAAACTTTTTGAATTTAGAGACCTTGCCCCTTAGTTGAACATAAGAATTCACTGTATGCTTACAAACAGAGATGCGCCTGTACCCATGCGTTTCTCAGTCTGTATTTTGAGTCACACACATTTTAAGATTTGCACTCACACAAATCTAGTGTATAAGCATCATCTTCAGCACCAAAGCTGGCACTGGGTTTATGGTCAGTGCAAAATGTACATGTCACAGCTAAAGGATTTCATGTTCTGTGTACCTCAAAATAAGAAGCATTTTATTAGGAGCGTGGTTAACTTGTGTCCTTACTATACTGCAGTTGCACATCAACACCCTTGATTTGCCTTTCCAAATGCAAGGGGCCACAAGTGCAGGATACATCAAGATGTATGATTCCATCTACTAAATGCACTTATGTGTGTCAGGGGAGGGCTGGCAAATTTTACCCTGGGGGCATGACTCGACTCAGCAGCCTATTAGGAACATTTTATAGGAAAACAAATGCAGGTGGCCCAGTGACCCAGCCCAAGGTAGCCCTCTATGAGACCGGCCCGGGGGTTGATGCCCCCGATGCCCCCCCAGCCCATCCTGCCCCTAATGTATGTATCTCCTCATGCTACATCAATTGTTTCTGGCCATCAATAGACTAATTAGAACATTTGTGTCATTTTATTATATCATATTTATCTCATGTGTATTTTAGAGTTTTAGCCTCAATAGCTTTATTTAATCCTCTTTAGTTAATCTTCTATATACTTTTTATAACATTTTGGGAATGAAACCTATTTAATTTAATCTTGAATTGATAGACTCCTCTAATATGATGGAAAGGGACAACCCCCAATTGATTTCCAATTAATTAAAATGATTTTATTACAGTGTTTTTATTGCTCATTGAAAGGAGGAGCGCAATCCTGAAATGCAAAGCAGAAGCACCCAATTACCAGGTTATCCCAATTTTTCGTCTGTAATATGGTCATGCAGTAAAAGTGAGAAGTTTGTGATCACATTTCAATGCCTATCACAGTATTTGTTCTTTGTTTATAATATTTTGCTGTTTACAGATTGGGATTTTTGAAAAGATCAGTTTAATTTTAAAGATTTATCATTAACATTAATTATAAAGATTTATTAAATGTGCTAGAATACATCCATGGAGGGCCCCTACTAAATGCACTTCTCTTTTTATTTCTTAAATACCCAATAAGTTGGTCATCAATCAATCCACATTATAATTCACATTTATTCACATCTGTCACATCAATCCACCATGCACCTACTCTTTTCTTTTCTATTATTCCTTCTCACTTTCAGCACACTCCTAAACAAACTCTCTCCAGGATTCTGTTTCTTCCTTCCCCATCATTATCTCCTTCCCACAACCTCTCTCCTAGTTGTTCTCAATTCCACTCTTACCCACACTGGGCGTGCAGGGGGCGGGGCTCCGAAAATCGTGTCATTTTTTCCCCGTGATGTAATGACGAGAAATGCTGGTGAATTTTGGACCTAATTCTAGAAAGTGGGCAGATGCGGGAGATTGCCATACTCTCCCGAGAGTCCGTGAGACTCACCTGAAATGCGGGAGTCTCCCGGACATTCCAGGAGAGTTGGCAAGTATGCTCTTGTCTCAGCTCTGACCATTTACCAGTAGATTATAAGCTCACTCATGAGCAGGACCCTTATTACCCTTTCTTTTCAAGTTTGCATCTATTTTGCCTTCCTTACATTTCTCTTTTTATGCAATCTCTGTTTACAACACTGTCCAGCACTATGGAGCTCTGCAGTGTCTAAATAGTACTAAAAAAGTAACATTATGAGATACTGTGCACAGTGTAGAGCTTGATTCCTGTCCAAACTTGCACGTAAGTTGCGTTTTAAAAAAGAGCCCAGAACTTGATACCTCTCAATATAATTGGACCCTGAAACTTTATACTTCTCAAGAAACTTGGATTTAAATCTGGGTGGAAGTATGCTTTGCCTAAGCAGTACTTGCCCCACTTAGACACACGGAACAGACTGGAGTATATGCACAAGCTTATGTACAATAAAAGGTCACATTAGAACTTTTATTTGATTATAAATTAAAATAACACTGTTAACAGTATAATCATCTATATAAATATTAGTTTTCAAATATATACAGTATATATACATATGTGTATATGTATATATATATATATATATATATATATATATATATATATATATATATATATGTATTTATTTTTTACACAAAATTCCTTTTTATAGTCTATTTTAGTTGCATATAGTTGTCCTGGTAGCAAGCATATGTGTAACTTTTAAATCACAGATTATGCTGCGCCAGACATCAGTCGTCATTTACACCTACCCTGTAGTGGGTGCAAATGAGATGGCTGAAAATAAGTGTACTTCTAAGAAACACAGGACTTGATTTGGCCGCATCTGCATTGGAAAGCCCACACTGTACATGGCCTATGTTTGTCTGCCCTACCCTTAACCCATTCTGCCTCTTAAGTCACAGGCTTGTAAGTGTCATTTGCGTTCAGACTTGAATGTAATACAAATTCATTTATTGGCGTTAGGTACATTTCTGGGCATGTGAAGAGATTCTTCCTTCAAGATAAATTCCGCATACGTACTTACATCCGAACAATAATCAGGTCCTGTGTGTGTACATTTGCTGCGGAATTTGATGCAACCGGGGCTCCAGCTGGCGCCATTTAGCAGTGATAACTATACATCTCCTTGCATTGGTATTTGTGCCTTGGTAAAGCTCATGATGCAGAGTTCCAAATAGTTGCTTTGACTACTATGTTTTTGTAAACTTCCATGGGATAAAATAGAACGTCCCATTGTTTGGATTATGTATATTCAAATGAATGAAATGAATGATTGCCGCTGTTATTCATATTTTTAATTATACATATATGTGTATATATATATATATATATATATATATATATATATGTGTGTGTGTGTGTATTTGTGTATTTGAACTATCAATCACTCTCTTTATATTACGTGTAACAATTAGTATTTTCATTAAATTTAGAATAAGTTCACATGTTTCTTTTAGAATATCAACATGAGTTGCTTAGACCATACAGAAATAGATCTTAAATGAGAGGGTCTATCACTTTTGAAATACAGCTATAATCTCTGCAGACTGAAAAAATCCCTTTTAAATATTCATGAAGACAAAGAATCCATCAAGCAGGATCTAATCTTCTATTTTAGATAAAGCAACAGATGAAAAACATGTCCATCAGCTCTCTAGGTGGTGCACAAAACAGCCCTGAAATCTATTGTTAGAGAGCGAGGAATGGGAAATAAGAAAATGGCTTAGTATAAAGAAATAGATACTGATATACTCTAGGAATTTCACAGTCTTGGCAAAAAAAATCTACAATTGAATGTTTGAATGGGAAATTCACAAATGCATTTATCTATTGTATCTATCTATTAAAATAAAGAAAATATTCCAGTAAAGTATACAAAGTATATTTATAGCAGGTGCTTCTACCCAGATGTGGGTCTTGAGTTAATTAACCATGTCCCGTTTTCCAAAGTAGGAGCTACAGTGACAAAGACTACTTCTTTATGTTTCACGAGGAACTGTGACTGTCATGATTTACAAGAAGATATGAGGGAAACACAATATGCTTAACTAGAGACACCTGTGGCCAAATCACATTCTGGAGTTCAGAATAAGAGAACATTTCCCACCACCAGTTAAAAGGAAACTGATAATATTTCTACAATAATAAAAATCACTTGAATATTTCACATCACTCAAACACAGTTTCAGAAACTTGTACAAATTATGTTTAGGGAAATTGAAGTTGTTGTATTAGTTTGAGGTCCTCCAGAGTTATGTTAAGAGAGCCTGAGTCATTAAGAAAAGTAAAGCAAAAAAAAGGAAGTAACTTTGCACCTTGGCAAAAGCATGTTGCATTGGAGGGGGAGATACATTTAAAATATGGGGACAGAATTAAAGTTGGGGTAGGGAATGTCGTAGATCAACTTTACATTTGAGCGGAAAAATAAAGCTATCAAGTATTTGTGTGCTAGATGAAAAAACAGACAGTATTTTCCTTACATGCAAAATTATAAACTAATTTGCTCTCCTTTCCTCCTTTTTTTTTGCTTTACTTTCCTTTGTGACTCTGGCCCAGATACTTTATGTTGATATTCCCTTTAATTTGTGATTTACCTGTATTTTAATGGTTTTGATAAATATGGCATTTATAAACTTTTCTTTTTCATAAAGATAGGACTGTTTACAAAACCATTATAAAGCAAAACACTTAGGGGTATTTTTACTAAACTGTGGGTTTGAAAAAGCAGAGATGTTGCCAATAGCAACCAATCAGATTCTAGCTGTCATTTTGTAGAATGTACTAAATAAATGATAACTAGAATCTGATTGGTTGCTATAGGCAACATCTCAACTTTTTCAAACCTGCAGTTTAGTAAATCTAGCCCTAAATGTTGAAAACAGTAAAATAGCCTTGTTTGTTATGTATCACTGTGGCCAATATAAGCACATCACAGGACTAGACCAACCTGTTGCCAAATATAGCTTTAGAACTCTCACACTGCTAGATCCATCTGCAGCAAATCAGAGAATTATAATGTTCACAACATAGAAGTTAGCAGAGTCAACATCTATCTGTAATGAGAAATACCTAGTGGCATGCTACAGTAAAAAGAAGATTTGGTAAAGAAAAAAATAATGAGTAGCCGTCTTATATTGACATCCAGCTGCTTAAATGGATGAAATGCTGGCAAGACGGAAGCTTGGGCATTACATGTTTTTCAGCACTGCTGCTGTGATGAAGGCCAGTCCAGTTAATTATCCATAGTCTTTAGCTGGTATCACTAAATCTGCCCCATCTGTTTACTTAGTTTTAAAGAACTCCCCCTCCTGCGTTTCCAAGTACAGGGGGATTTACTTTGGTTTCCTTTGTGTGGTGGAGCCTGGGAAATGAACCTAACTTGAAGGGTTAGCAGGTATAACTCATGTCCTCCTGTTAACTAAATAGAGAGGCTACATCACTAATACTATAATAATGATGCAGATGAGCAGTGAGTAAAACAAGAGGAAATAAAACAGGTTGTTTTCATTTCATTCTGATATTTTCTGTATTGTACATACATTTATGAATCATCTAAGGGACACAGAACTTGGTAAAATCCTGCAAAATCAAACTAGAAGCAAATCTTTACACTTACCTCTTTATAATGAATTAAAATGCTTGTGTCTTAAAAACTGATTGATAATAATGATAACAAAAATTAGTACAAGTAATAATAATAGCAATATTAATACATAATAGTAAATAGTAGTACTTTTATCATTGATATCATCAGTACTCCTCTAGAGTAAATCACTATAGAATTAAATGCCAAATGAGACCTCATAAAACAAATAGTCAATTAAGATAATTTTCATCAGCACAATTCATATGAATTCCGGATGTAATCAGTTATATTAGTTGTATTTTTTTTTAAATAATTAAAGAAAAGAAAATATCTCCAGTTGCATATAATAAAATGGGACATATACAAGAATATTATAGTAGTTTTTGTTTTATTTTGTTTTGTATTTATTTGAATTGTTCATTCTTTATCCATTTTTTCTTCCAAAGCAAGTTATTGATGTACATTATAATTACAAAAGTATTTAGTTACAAAAGTGTTTATAATTTAGAGTGCTACATATGTTTAAACAAATATATAAAAATATTTTTTTCTCTGGGAAGTGTGTCAGCTCCAGTGAAGAGGGTTATAATTTATTACACAATGCAAGTTCAACACTGTCAACAAACAATGATATGAGGTGTTTTTGGCATCCATAAAAAGAGCCTATACTTGAACTCACTTTTGAAAAGAGAATAATTCATAACAGACACATAAATCACTTTTTCTAGTTTCTAACAAAAGAAGAGATCAGCTAACAGACGAGTTAAATATAAATCTCACTCAGAAACAGTACCATAGAAAAGCTTTATATATAGTAAGAGACTGTGCATTTCATTCACATGAAAGCATGAGGAGACTGTGACATACTGAAATAGAGCTCATTACCATTCTAGAACTTTAAGTTCTTTATTCAAAGCAGGTAAATTTGTTGATCTACACATTAAATTTTATTTTGAGCATATTTTACGTACTGTGACGAAGGGAGGTGTTTGCCACAGGCTTCTAAAAGTGGAGACAGGTTTTTAGCTGGCAATCTGCAGAGAAAGGCAGCAATCAGAGTTACACATTTATACAGTAGTTCACCTAGGTAAAAGAGATACAGGTGGAGGAGGTATGTGTGACAAAATAATTGTAAAGACTCTGATTTAACTTACATGTTTTGAAGTGGTTTAAAAAAAAACGTATTTTCCACAGCAAGCAGCAGCCTTGCAGGATGTGTCTGCAATCAAAACAGAGCACCTGCAACAAACTCCCTTTTAAAGGCAAGGTGGGAGTGTCATCTGTCCATCAAGTTATGGTTGTGGGAGGAGTGTAAATTATTTAAACTTGTCTGTTTCATTGAACAGTTGTGACCGATGCTAGATAGTGACCAGTGACTAGGGAGTTGGTTTCTGTCTATCTAGCTTTAGGATCACAAGAAAGATTGTGGAACTCATTGCTGTAAATTTACTTTACCATCCTGACAAAACAATCAGAATAGAAAGCAAGAAGGTGTTCATGTGCATCACCTGAAATGTGCCAGTGTCACAGTACATATATTACTATAATTGAAAATGGCAACATTACTTGTACTAAAATAAACATTAAAATACTAAAACACATTACTAAAATAAATGAAAAGCACATAAATACGTGCCTAACCCGAACCATACTTTTTCATTAAAAAAATCAAAAATATTATGTTTTTGTAATATTGTTAAAGGAAACTGGTTGTGAAAGAAGAAGATTTGGGGGCGGTTTAGAAACAATGTCATCAAAATGGGTATGTCTGTCCTGACATTCCAGTGATATTGCTAAAAAGGGCATTGATAATCGCATGACACTTTACAAGACCGCAAACTTCCTAGCAGGATGACTGTTTATTGATTATGGTCCTTGACTAAGGAAGTGGGATAGGCTTACATAGAAATATGCCAGCACACAGCAGCATGCAGTGGGAAGCTTTGTACTCATTTTCTGATTAACCAGAGCTGTTCAGCCATTGAAATGAAAATAAAACTTTATAACATATAAATATTAAATATTTTGGGGGGGTTTCATCCCACTTTAAGATACAGTATAACTCTTTTCAACACAAGTCAATACTTTCAGGGGCGCACGCAGGATTGTCAGGGGGGGGGGTTCTGCAGACCCACAAACCTCCCTGCGTGCACCACTGACTTTACTATACTAACCCAAGTCTGCTAGCATACACTTTTTCATAAGAAAAGTTCTTGGAGAATCAATTCATTTGAGGTTTAGTTATATATTTATAGCATTCTGTGAACATAATTCAGACACTGAAACAAGATTCAGGGTTTATATAAACACACAGGGCCTGATTCATTAGCAGACGTATACTGAGCGCAACTTGTGTAGCGTAATCTAAGCACATCAGCGCAAGATATGTACGGCTGAATTCATCAAGCAATGGAACTTCAGATATGTTGCAAGATAAATTTGGGCACAACTCACCCACGCAAAGTAAAAAGAAAATTAAAAGACACTTGCGCTCAACTACGAACAGCATACTCGCAGGGCAGCAGAGACTACGGACTTCAGAGAAGTATAGAAATGTCTGTATAAAAAAAATGAGTTCTGTGGACTTGCCTACTGTTGAGATGGCTTGAGTTTATTTTATAATTATTATTATAATGAGTATACTGTGCAGAACCGTTCTTAGGTACATACTACATTAGGATTTATATTAAATATATTAATTAATATGTATATATATATATATATATATATATATATATATATATATATATATAATTAAGAATTAATAATAATAGTAATAGTATTAGTTAATAGTAATTATTATTAACTGTCCTGCACAGTAAACTTGAGGTTGTTCAATAAAGAGTCACTTTAACTCAATTCATCAGAACACAATGCACCTGAAATCTACTGCACTGAACTATTTATTATAATTGTATATGTTTAATAATAGACGTGTTTAAAAATATTAATAATGTATTTACAAGGACCTTACTTTGCAAGGGAGCTGAATTTGCATCATCAACCAGGCTTTTTGTCTTATTTGGATCACATTATCATGTAGTAGACTGATATGCAGGTGTGTCATTTTTTTCCATTGAAATGGATGTTTAGACTTGTGTCTATATTGTATTAAAATGTTTCTTGAAAACATTACTGGTCCCAGCATGGTTTGCAGCCATGGAGTGTGCTTGTGCTTGTAGTAATCCTGCTATATAAAAATGTACTTACTTTACTTAACACCTGGTAGAAAAGGACAAATGTATCTGAGATAATTGTTTATGTTCCAAATAAGGTTGATGACAGAATAATTGGCAGATGAGGCAGACATTTTACATAAATGGTTTTGGTCTAAGACCTTGTACTAATCTGTCCATGTCATGTGCATCAGACTGCTGCCTCCCCCTGCACCACACTACTGCCCCTCGTGCATCACTATGTCCCCCATCCAGCACACTGCCCCCCCTGCATCTCAATGCCCCCCCTTCATCTCAATGTCCCCCCTTGTATCAAAGTGTACCTCGTCCAGCACACTGCTTCGCTGCATCTCAATGCCCCCCCACATCTCAATGTCCCCGCTCTGCACCACACTGCCCCTCCTTGCATCAAAAGGTCTCCCATCCAGCACACTACCCCCCTTCATCATATTGTCCCATCTGCATCAAAATGTCCCCGATTCTGCACACCGCCCCCCACTGCATCACACTGCTGCCCCCATTGAATCACACTACTACCCCCTCCATCACACTACTTCCCCCCCTCCATCACACTGTTCATCTTCCTGTTTTATACTGCCCCCCCTTCTTCACACTGCCCCCATTTCTGCTGCATGCTTCTCCCCCCTCCTGTTTCACACTTCTCCACCCCTTCACACTTACCTCCACCTTGCTTCACCTTGCCTCCCCTTCTGCTTCACACTGGCCCCTTCTGCTTAGAACTTCTCCCCCCTTCTGCTTCACACTGACCCCCTTGCTTAACATTTTTTCTCCTTCTGCTTCACACTTCCACCGTTCTGTTCTGCTTAACACTGCCCCCCCTCTATTCTGCTTCACACCGCCCCCTCTCCTGCTTTACACAAGTCTTTACTTACCATTCCCTTCTGCTGCTAGCCTTCAATGCCGGGCTCCTCACTGACACTGTCGGGATGTGATGATAACGTCACGCCCGACAGGCAGTGAGGGTGGAGGGTGGGAGGGAGAATGATGGAGTGATAGTACCTGTGTCCCAAGGGAGGAGGGGGAGTGTGATCACAAACCCCACCCCCTGTGAAGCTGAGCGGCGGCCGAGGGCTGTGGAAGTGAAGCTCAGCCGGCCACCGCACAGCATTAGTGTACATCAGAGCCCGGCGTCCTAGGCAGCTGCCTAACACTGCAAAATGGTAGTGCCGGGACTGAAGACATACTGCAAACGAGTGAATGTCAATAGTTTCATACTTGCGACAAGCAATCACCATCCAAACTGGTTATCCAACATCCTTCTTGGCCAATTTAAAAGACTAAGGAGGAATTACACCGACATTAACAACTGATTAATCAAAAAAACAGTTTGTGGAGAAATAATCCAATCCAATCAATATAAAAAACTCTCAAAGAAACAGAAATATTAGAGAGAAGAGACTTATTGACACTTAAAGAGAAGTCAAGCGATATCCAAACCGCATATAAAGTCTATTTTATTACTGATTATAATGATTCCTCATTTAAAGTGAAAAGTATCTTGGCAAAAAAATTGAAAGATGAGGAGCTAATACTGCCTGACAATCCGGATATAGTGTTTAGAAAAGCACCTGATCTGAAGGACAAATTGATTAAAAATCATATTAATCTGAGACAAACAAATCAGTCACTAGTAACAGCCCCACAAAAGCCACGTGGGTATCATTACTGTGGACGTTGCAAAAATAAACATTTACAGAAGTACCAAACACAATTCTGATTTTCAATCTGCAAAAAAACAGGTTTAAGCTATAAATTAATTTTAACCTGTGATTCCAGGGAGATTGTATACCTCCTATGCAAACAATATTATGCAGGCCACACCATAAGAACACTAGGCACGAATGTCAGAACACATCCATAACATTAATGTCACTCACCGGACCGTGAGTGCCTCTTCCCGGACATTTAGGAACCGTGGCCGTCCTCCATCCTGAGGGTCTGCGCATGCGCAGCCCTTTCCTATACTTCAGTGTATGTCCCTTTAACTCAATTGGCAGATCAGGCAACACTCCCTACATTAAGCACCTGTGGTCAACACCACGTGGCCTGATCTTGGAGTCTCATTCCCCATGAGCCTCTGAAGGTGTTTCCTCGTGTATTCAGCGCTGCTGATTCCTGTGGTTTCCAAACCACTTCTACCTCTGTGGTTTCCTAACCACTTCTACTACTGTGGTTCCCATACCACTTCTACCATCAACTGTATCATCGTGACTGTGAGCTGATTCCTATCCGCTGCCTCCGTGCACTACAGTCTCCTATACCACTTCAACGCTATTATATTCCATAGTGACTGTTTGCTGATTCCTATCCGCTGCCTCCGTGCACTACAGTCTCCTATACCACTTCAACGCTATTATATTCCATAGTGACTGTTTGCTGATTCCTATCCTCTGCCTCCGTGCACTACAGCCTTCTCTCCTTATTCACTCACCTGTTCATCATCAAGTCTGCGAGCTGATTCCTATCCGCTGCCTCCGTGCACTACAGCCTCCAGCTGGCAACTCGCCTGTGTTCATCATCGTGACTGTGAGCAGATTCCTAGCCGCTGCCTCCGTGCACTACAGCCTCCAGCTGGCAACTCGCCTGTGTTCATCATCGTGACTGTGAGCAGATTCCTATCCGCTGCCTCCGTGCACTACAGCCTCCAGCTGGCAACTCGCCTGTGTTCATCATCGTGACTGCTAACTGATTTCTACCCGCTGCTCCTGTGCACCTCAGCGGCATCTCATCTCTCCCGTGGGTTCGCAGAGTCCCGCTGCCGCTGCCAGTCCTATCGTCCATCTACTGCTGATCCGCTCTCCACGCCTTCCTGGTTCCCCTGGTCGCTACCCTCCTGTCAGCATTGGATTCGTGTCCCTGTTGGTCTACTTACCTGTGCGCTGCACCTACTAGACTCCTGCTTCTTACATCCAGGGACTTCTCATCCTGTCGGCCTCCTGCCGCCTAGGTATCACTGCACTCCTGTTTGACTGCCTTCTGAACCACGGTATGCATACTTCTCATTGACTGTGCTGGTGTATTGCATATCTTGCTGGACTGTGTTGGTTCTCCTCTGGAGTTTGCAAACCGCTGAGTCTTTTGCCATCATTGACTGTGTTACCTTGTGCTGGATTACTTCAGAGACTTCCTACAGTTGCAGACCTGTTCAGTCATTTATATATATATTGTGCATATTACTGTGGATCGTGTTTAATGTGCCCGTGTACATCCTGTGTTGCAGTCTCTCCCCGTACACCTCCTCACATATATTTTCAGTGGTATAACTTGCTGAAGGCAGACCAATGATTCCTGTTCCAGTATCACCTGTTCCATTCCTCTCACATAGCAGTGGTACAACTTGCTACCGCAGACCACTGACTTCCCGGATACCTCCACTTGGATTCCATTCCTTCACTCTGACAGCGGTACCACTTGCTATCCGCAGACCGCTGACTCTCATCACCTCCTCGTTTCTGTTGGACATTCCTTCTCACTATAGCAGTGGTACAACTTGCTAACGCAGACCACTGACTACCTCCACTTGCCCTTGTCCATACAGTTCCTCGTGTATTATCACCTCCATATTACCAGTGCTGCTAGTCATAGACTTTCCTGAGCATCTCATCATCTACTATTGCCTGTTCCGTGATCACCCTGCTACCAGAGTACACGATTACCATCTATATTGCTCTGGTAAGCTTACCACCTGGTGATCCCTGGGTAAAGACTCCTAGTGCCCGTGACAGTAAGATCAGGCCATGACAGACCCAGATACGGAACCTACCGCCAAAGAGATGCTGCAGCATCTGGTCAGCCGTGTGGAGCAACAGGATGCCCGCCAACAGCTGTTACTTCAGTGTTATCAGTCATTAACCTCCCAAGGAACATCTGGACAGACTGTGACAGCTACTCCTGAGGCTTCTGTGCTTTCCTCCGTTTCCCCAGTGCCATCCCAGGTGTCTACAGCTTCCACGCTTCACCTGCCTACTCCGTCAAAGTACGATGGAGACCCCAAAACTTGTAGGGGTTTCCTGAACCAATGTTCAGTCCATTTTGAGCTCCAACCTCAAAATTTTTCTACCCATCGTTCCAGAGTGGCCTATCTTATCTCTTTGTTTTCAGGACAAGCCCTGGCTTGGGCCTCCCCTCTGTGGGAAAGAAATGATCCGATATTACAAGATAGTGCCAAATTCATTTCTACATTCCGAAGTGTGTTCGATGAACCAGGTCGTGTGACCTCCGCTGCTTCCAGCATCCTCCGCCTACGACAAGGATCTCATACAGTAGGCCAGTACGTCATTCAATTTAGGATCTTAGCCTCTGAACTTCAGTGGAACACTGAAGCCCTAGTTGCCGCCTTCTGGCAGGGGCTCTCCGATAAAATTAAAGATGCACTGACTACTCAAGAGCTTCCTTCATCACTTGAAGATTTGATCTCTCTATGCCATCGTGTTGATATGAGATTTCGTGAAAGAGAGGCTGAGAAAACAACTTCTGCTAAAGCACCTCTTCGTTCTAACCCTCAATTTCGTCCAGTTTCACCCTCTGTGATTCCCATGGAGATAGGATGTTCCAAATTATCTTCCGAGGAAAGAAAACGAAGAGTAAAGAATAGACTCTGTATCTATTGTGCTGATTCCACTCATATTCTCAGCTCCTGCCCTAAGAGATCGGGAAATGCCAGGCCCTAACTAGTTCTGGAGAGGTGAAGTTAGGGTCCCTGGAGTCCTCTCCATCTTCCATGAAATCTAAAGTCTGCGCTTTTGATATTACGATTTCCTCTGCTACCAAAACCTTTGAGTCACAGGCATTAATTGATTCCGGAGCAGCAGGAAATTTTATTTCCGAATCTTTAGTAAATCAATGGTCTCTACCAGTGACTACCTTAAAAACATCCATTACTGTGACGGCTATAGATGGCTCACGTCTCATCAACGGTCTCATCACTCAGAGTACGTCTCCAGTGACACTTCAGGTTGGTGCTCTGCATCATGAAGTAATATCGTTTTTAATCCTTCCTGTTACGACAAGTCCGATTGTCTTAGGCCTTCCATGGCTTCAGTGTCACTCTCCCCAGATTGACTGGCGCACCCCTCAAGTCACGTCTTGGGGGCCTGAATGTCACCATCGTTGCCTTTCTCAAGTTATTCCTCTCAAAGTACAGCAATCTTCCATCTCATCTACCTCACCGGGACTCCCTCCTCAATATGCTTCATTTACCGATGTGTTTGATAAAGCTCAGTCTGAACGTCTTCCTCCTCATCGTTCTTGGGATTGTCCGATCGACCTTCTACCTGGCAAGACTCCTCCCAGGGGCCGGGTCTATCCACTCTCGTTACCTGAGACTCAAGCTACATCTGAGTATATACAGGAGAACCTCCAGCGTGGGTTTATTCGACCTTCCACCTCTCCCGCTGGAGCTGGGTTCTTCTTCGTCAAAAAGAAGGATGGATCATTACGCCCTTGCATAGATTTTCGTGGACTCAACGCCATTACGATCAAGAATCGGTACCCCATTCCGCTGATCACTGAGCTATTCGATCGCATCAAGGGAGCCCGTATTTTCACTAAGTTGGATCTTCGTGGTGCCTACAATTTAATCAGAATCCGTTCCGGTGACGAATGGAAGACAGCGTTTAACACCAGAGACGGGCATTACGAATATCTGGTAATGCCTTTCGGGCTGTGTAATGCCCCCGCTGTTTTTCAAGGCCTTATTAATGAGATCTTTCGGGACTTATTATATGTATGTGTCGTCGTCTACCTGGACGACATATTGATCTTTTCCCAGGACCTGCCTTCTCACCACCAACATGTGGCAGAAGTCCTCTCCAGGCTACGAAAAAATTCATTGTTCTGTAAATTAGAAAAATGTTCATTCGAATTACCCCAGATTCCATTCTTGGGGTATATAGTTTCCGGAGTTGGCCTGAAGATGGATCCAGACAAGGTGAATGCTGTACTACATTGGCCCCAGCCAACTACTCTTCGTGCTATTCAGCGTTTTTTAGGTTTTGCCAATTACTATAGACGCTTCATTCAAGACTTTTCTTCCATTGCATCTCCTATTGTGGCCCTGACTCGAAAAGGGGCTAATCCTAAGCAATGGTCGCCTGAGGCTTCTCAAGCCTTTCAAACACTCAAAGAGTCCTTCTCTTCGGCTCCAATCCTTCGACAGCCTGATGTGACACTCCCCTTCTTTCTAGAAGTAGATGCCTCTAATGTGGGCTTGGGAGCTATTCTCTCCCAACGCTCTGAACAGCAAAAATTCCATCCTTGTGCCTTCTATTCTCGGGGTCTTCTGCCCGCAGAGAAGAATTATACTATCGGGGACAAGGAGTTACTGGCTATCAAAGCTGCATTAGAGGAGTGGAGATACCTATTGGAAGGAGCTCGCCATCCAGTGACGATCTTCACGGATCATAAGAACTTGTCATACCTTAAGTCTGCCCAATGCTTGAACCCTCGCCAAGCAAGATGGTCTCTTTTCTTTTCCCGTTTCGAATTAATAATAACCTTCAAACCAGCTGCCAAGAACAAAAAAGCTGACGCTTTATCTAGAGCTTTTGTGACGTCCTCTGATATAGAAGAGGTTTCCAACCATACCATTCTAGATCCCAAATGTATCTCACTGGCTGCTTCATCCACCAAAACGCTACCATTTGGGAAGACTCTCGTGCCTCCTACTCTAAGGAGGAAAATTCTTTCGTGGTTCCATGCCTCTCGTTTTTCTGGACACGCCGGTGAACACAAGACCTTTGAGATGCTCTCTCGAAGTTACTGGTGGCCTTCAATGAGGAGAGACGTCAAAGAGTTCATTGCCTCCTGTGAATTATGTTCCCAATTCAAATCTTCCCGCAGAACTCCAGCAGGGTTGCTGCGACCACTACCCATTCCGTCCAAACCATGGACCCATATTAGTATGGATTTCGTTACTGACTTACCACCTAGTAAGAATCATAACACTATTTGGGTGGTGGTGGACAGATTTTCGAAGATGGCTCATTTCGTCCCTCTGTCTGGTTTGCCTTCCTCGTCTATCCTGGCTGAACATTTCATTAAAGAGATCTTCCGCATCCATGGATGTCCGTCTGAGATTGTGTCAGATAGAGGAGTACAATTCGTTTCCAGATTCTGGCGAGCCCTTTGTAAAACCTTGGGCATACGATTAGCACTCTCATCTTCTTACCATTCGCAATCTAACGGACAGACTGAGCGTGTCAATCAAGATCTTGAGACTTTTATAAGGATGTTCTCTTCAGCCAATCAAGACAACTGGGTAGAGTTGCTTCCTTGGGCCGAATTCGCCCATAACAACATGTACCATGAGTCATCATCCAAAACTCCATTTTTTGTGGTCTACGGTCACCATCCGTCTTTTCCGGAATTTCCTGCCCTCCCGCCCACCCAAGTTCCTGCGGTGGAGACTGCTTGTCAGACCTTTAAAAATATCTGGTCTCAGGTCAAAACCTGTTTGAAGAAAACATCTATCAAATATAAATCTTTCGCAGATAAGAAGAGGCGGGCTATTCCACCACTAAAAATTGGAGATCGTGTCTGGTTATCTACTAAAAACATTCGTTTGAAGGTCCCATCCATGAAATTCGCCCCTCGTTTTATTGGTCCATATAGGATCATTCAAGTAATCAATCCAGTATGTGTGAAACTTCTTCTTCCTAAGAATCTTCGGATTTCTAATGCCTTCCATGTGTCCTTACTCAAGCCTCTTATTATCAACCGTTTTTCAAAACCTCCCTCAGCTCCGCTGCCAGTTCAAGTTCATCAGGAGGAGGATTTCGAAATTACTGAGGTACTAGACGCAAAAATTTCGCGAGGAGTACTCCGTTTCCTCGTTCATTGGAAGGGCTTTGGTCCTGAGGAGCGCTCTTGGATCAAAGCTGAAGATCTTAATGCTCCTGCCCTTTTGAAGAAGTTTTATTCCAAAAATCCGGACAAGCCCGGTTCCAGGCGTTCTGTGCCCACCTTTAAAAGGGGGGGTACTGTCACTCACCGGACCGTGAGTGCCTCTTCCCGGACATTTAGGAACCGTGGCCGTCCTCCATCCTGAGGGTCTGCGCATGCGCAGCCCTTTCCTATACTTCAGTGTATGTCCCTTTAACTCAATTGGCAGATCAGGCAACACTCCCTATATTAAGCACCTGTGGTCAACACCACGTGGCCTGATCTTGGAGTCTCATTCCCCATGAGCCTCTGAAGGTGTTTCCTCGTGTATTCAGCGCTGCTGATTCCTGTGGTTTCCAAACCACTTCTACCTCTGTGGTTTCCTAACCACTTCTACTACTGTGGTTCCCATACCACTTCTACCATCAACTGTATCATCGTGACTGTGAGCTGATTCCTATCCGCTGCCTCCGTGCACTACAGTCTCCTATACCACTTCAACGCTATTATATTCCATAGTGACTGTTTGCTGATTCCTATCCGCTGCCTCCGTGCACTACAGTCTCCTATACCACTTCAACGCTATTATATTCCATAGTGACTGTTTGCTGATTCCTATCCTCTGCCTCCGTGCACTACAGCCTTCTCTCCTTATTCACTCACCTGTTCATCATCAAGTCTGCGAGCTGATTCCTATCCGCTGCCTCCGTGCACTACAGCCTCCAGCTGGCAACTCGCCTGTGTTCATCATCGTGACTGTGAGCAGATTCCTAGCCGCTGCCTCCGTGCACTACAGCCTCCAGCTGGCAACTCGCCTGTGTTCATCATCGTGACTGTGAGCAGATTCCTATCCGCTGCCTCCGTGCACTACAGCCTCCAGCTGGCAACTCGCCTGTGTTCATCATCGTGACTGCTAACTGATTTCTACCCGCTGCTCCTGTGCACCTCAGCGGCATCTCATCTCTCCCGTGGGTTCGCAGAGTCCCGCTGCCGCTGCCAGTCCTATCGTCCATCTACTGCTGATCCGCTCTCCACGCCTTCCTGGTTCCCCTGGTCGCTACCCTCCTGTCAGCATTGGATTCGTGTCCCTGTTGGTCTACTTACCTGTGCGCTGCACCTACTAGACTCCTGCTTCTTACATCCAGGGACTTCTCATCCTGTCGGCCTCCTGCCGCCTAGGTATCACTGCACTCCTGTTTGACTGCCTTCTGAACCACGGTATGCATACTTCTCATTGACTGTGCTGGTGTATTGCATATCTTGCTGGACTGTGTTGGTTCTCCTCTGGAGTTTGCAAACCGCTGAGTCTTTTGCCATCATTGACTGTGTTACCTTGTGCTGGATTACTTCAGAGACTTCCTACAGTTGCAGACCTGTTCAGTCATTTATATATATATTGTGCATATTACTGTGGATCGTGTTTAATGTGCCCGTGTACATCCTGTGTTGCAGTCTCTCCCCGTACACCTCCTCACATATATTTTCAGTGGTATAACTTGCTGAAGGCAGACCACTGATTCCTGTTCCAGTATCACCTGTTCCATTCCTCTCACATAGCAGTGGTACAACTTGCTACCGCAGACCACTGACTTCCCGGATACCTCCACTTGGATTCCATTCCTTCACTCTGACAGCGGTACCACTTGCTATCCGCAGACCGCTGACTCTCATCACCTCCTCGTTTCTGTTGGACATTCCTTCTCACTATAGCAGTGGTACAACTTGCTAACGCAGACCACTGACTACCTCCACTTGCCCTTGTCCATACAGTTCCTCGTGTATTATCACCTCCATATTACCAGTGCTGCTAGTCATAGACTTTCCTGAGCATCTCATCATCTACTATTGCCTGTTCCGTGATCACCCTGCTACCAGAGTACACGATTACCATCTATATTGCTCTGGTAAGCTTACCACCTGGTGATCCCTGGGTAAAGACTCCTAGTGCCCGTGACAATTAAAAAGGTCTAGAGACACGCAGCTTCCCACCATTATAAATTATCACTCCATTATAAATTAATTCATGGTAGTTATCCATCATCACTTTAGTTTCCGGCCATACAAAAAGTATGGAGAAATAAGAGGGATGGAGATTTTCTCAAGATAAATCAAGTGGAGGTACAATGGATTTACACATTGAAGATTCTAACTACAGGAGGTCTAAATATTGATTCTGACATGCAAAGTTGTATCTGTTGGGGTGTGAACGGTCTGCTGGTGGTCTGCTTAGAAAGCTACAGTCATAACACCCTGCAAATGCCCAATCCCTTCTGAACTTGGAAGCGAAAAAGGGTGGGCTAGGCAAGTACCAAGTTCGAGAGAACTTGGGAACACCTAGTACTGTAGATGCACAGCAGCCTCACGCAATAGGGACCACCATACAACCACCGTACAGCCACAAACACCAGATCCCTTGGGATGTTCGAGATTTCTTGTCATCCCAGTTCTCTATTTAGACCCTCTGGTAGAATCCGAAAAGTACATTCAGAATAACTTCAGGAACAATTGTAAACATCACTATTGTATTACTGCTAGAATTACCCAGGATTCATGCTGAACCGTATACATATACATTGTGCCCCACTAGAATTGTGGTCTCAAATTATATTATCTTATAGCATCTTTATAAATCATCCCATCAATTACTTCTTCATCACACAGATACACAAGTACATTATGAGATCCATTATGTTCCATCATACCTATTATTTTTCTATCTCTTATTTCCTCCGCTTTTTATGAACACAAGGCAATGATTTATATTAAGCTAGTATTACATACACGTTGCTCACAGTGTATGAATAATTTACACCATCATTATAGTAAGACCCACTTAAAATTAGACTATTTATAGCACTAATGTTGATTTCACAATCACATCTTTTTTTATTGTCAAGGGACTTTTAAATCTTATGTATGGTAATTTATGGAATAACATCTATCTATCTAGTACTGGAAGAAAACAACAGAAGAAAATAAAGAATCATAAATTAACAACGGGAAAAATCAAGTCTAAATTAAAACCCATCCAACATTGCAGACAGACCAATCACATCACATGATGAAACACATTGGAAACACCCTCCATTACGCATAGTACACATGACAAATCGTAAGCTACATTTGATTACAATATTGTCTAATACCACTGTCATCCTATATAGATCACCATTATAGCCCTTTGTCATATTGGTGGTAGTCACTTAAAAACAACATAAACGCCGACACCAATTAGGCCTACATGAGAACACAGATGGAGGACTTACCGATACTTACCGATACTGTTTTCCCCCGACAGCTTGGAAAAGAGACTAGAGAGAAAAGTGGCGCATCAAGAGGCCGTTTGCCTGAAATGACGTCAGTAGAGAGCGCGATTACCATTACAGTGTTTATTTAAGGAAGCGGTGGGTGTACCAGAGGTACAAGCTACAATGCTTTTCAAAAAATACATTGTACCACCGGTACACCCGTCAGCTCCTTAAATAAACATTCTGTCATTCCTGCTATTATGGTGGTTATTTAAGGAGGCGGTGGGTGTACCAGAGGTACAAGCTACAATGCTTTTCAAAAAATACATTGTACCGCCGGTACACCCGCCAGCTCCTTAAATAAAAACAGTAATAGCAGGAATGACAGTGTCGCGCTCCCTACTGCTGTCATTTCAGGCAGTTTGAAAAAGTGGAGATGTTGCCTATAGCAACCAATCACATTCTAGTTATCATTAATTTAGCACATTCTACAAATTGACAGCTAGTATCTGATCTCCACTTTTTCAAACCCGCAGTTTAGTAAATATACCCCTAAGTCTGAACAAATCAGACCATCTCTGCTCTTGAAATAATTATGTTTAAAGAACAAAATGCATTGAGCTATAAAATATCAACTGATTTGATAACTATCACTCACTGAAAGTAACAAACAGTCTTATGGAACAGTATAAGTGAATGGACAGTTAAAAACGGCAGCATTAGGAAGCCGCACAGATGGAGATTCAGGCTGCTGATTATTCATCACTGACGTAAGTTCCTGCTACTTTTATACTAATAAATACGTGCAATTTTTGATCAATATTTTTCAGCTTTTCACTATCCAGTAGTAATCACTAATATTCGGAGGATGAGAGAGAAAGTGCAGATACTGCACGACAGAATATAATACAGGACAATAGGAGAATCAATTAAAGTCACAGATGCCGTAGAGAAGATAGAATACTGAACATCAGATCGCTGGAAGATTAATTTTAGCAATGCAATAGGTTACACGTGAAACATCGCTATTGGAATTAACTACAGTTAACAGACTCTGACAAGGTTGGGACTTATGGATATCACCATTTAGACATTACTATGCATGAGGGAGAACAGATTCTCTGCCACTTGTCTAAATATATAAATGCATATCTGTATAGATAGATTTAATGCTATGTGATGTATTCATATTATTTCATATTATTCATATAGTATTTTGCACATAATTATAGTGCTATAACCATCAACACCTGCATTTGAGCGCTGAAAGCCCCTTTTTGTATACCAGAATATTATAAGAACTTGAAAAACTCTGCAGACAGCAGCCATCGGGTGTTTTGCACAGAGAATTACAAATTGCTGTGCTGTCAAGACTTGTTTTACATCTTGGCTGATTGTTTACATTTAAAGGTTTTTGCTATTTGCTTTATTTGTTAGTTCACAGATTACATGTGCATATTTCATAGCTGAATCTGTATTTTTTATTATTATTATTATTATTAATTTTTATTTATAAGGCGCCACTAGGTATCCGTGGCGCCGTACAGGGACATACAGAAACAAGATACAGGGTGAGACAGCACGGTACAGTTAACAAAAAGCACAGTAACTCAGAAGCTCAAAGTACAGCTAGATGAAAGGTGAGAGCCCCCAGCGGTGAAGCTAGAGGGGCAGAAGGGCAGGAGGACCTCATGGAGGAGACAAGGAGCTGGAGAGCAGAGTTAAGGTGGTGGAGAACAGGAGGAGAGGAGGCCCTGCTCAAAGGAGCGTACAATCTAAGGGGAGGGTAGGACGGACAGAGACACAAGGGTGGGAGGAGGAAAGGGGGAGAATGCAGAGAGGGGGAGGGGGGAGAGGAGAATTAAGAGGAGGGAGGCAGGAGGAGGGCAGGATAGGGAGGGCGGTAGGTGGGAGGCTGGAAGGAGGTCGGTTAGGTGGGGGACTGGAAGGCTTTGAGGAAGAGGTGGGTTTTTAAGGCCCGTTTGAAGCTGGACAAGTTGGGGGATGTTCTGATGGAGCGGGGGAGCTGGTTCCAGTGAAGGGGGGCAGTGCGGGAGAAGTCTTGGATGCGAGCATGGGAGGAGGTAACCAGGGGAGAGGTGAGGCGACGGTCATTAGCTGAACGCAGAGGGCGGGATGGAGCGTGGATGGAAATAAGGTTGGATGTAGGGAGCAGTGGAGTTGGAGAGGGCCTTGAAAGTAAGTGTGAGGAGCTTGAACACTATTCTGTAGGGGAAGGGGAGCCAGTGAAGGGATTGGTATAGGGGAGACAGAAGAGGAGCGGCGAGAAATGAAAATGAGCCGAACGGCTGCATTAAGTACAGAGCGAAGGGGAGCGAGATGAGTGCGGGGGAGGCCGGTAAGGAGGAGGTTGCAGTAGTCCAAGCGGGAGATGATAAGAGCGTGGACAAGAGCCTTAGTGGCATCTTGGGAGAGGAAGGGCCGAATGCATGCGATATTCCGCAGCTGGAAGCGGCAGGATTTGGCGAGAGAGAGAATGTGAGGAGCAAAGGAGAGAGAGGAGTCGAGGATGACACCAAGGCAGCGAAGTTGAGGAACAGGGGAAATAGAGGAGTTGAGAACAGAGATAGAAAGGTCGGAAGGGGAGGGGGAATGAGCGGGAGGAAAAACAATAAGTTCGGTTTTAGCGAGATTAAGTTTGAGGAATCTAGAGGACATCCAGGAGGAGATGGCAGAGAGGCAGGCAGACACCCTGGAGAGGAGGGAGGAAGAGAGATCAGGAGAGGAAAGGTAGAGTTGGGTGTCATTGGCATAAAGGTGGTACTGGAGACCAAAAGAGCTGATGAGTTTCCCCAGGGAAGAGGTGTAAAGAGAGAAGAGTAGGGGTCCGAGAACAGAGCCTTGGGGGACCCCTACTGGAAGGGAAGAGGGGGGGAGAGAGATCCAGAGGTAGAGACAGAGAAGGAACGGTCAGCAAGGTAGGAGGTGAACCATGACAGGACCGGGCCGGAGAGGCCAAAGGATTGAAGGGTGAGGAGCAGGAGCGGGTGGTCAACGGTGTCGAAGGCCGCTAGGAGATCCAAGAGATTGAGAAGGGAGAAGTGGCCCCTGGCTTTCGCGGAGATGAGATCATTAGTGACTGTGGCCAGGGCAGTTTCAGTGGAGTGGAGGGGGCGGAAGCCAGATTGAAGAGGGTCAAGGAGGGAGTGGTCAGAGAGGTAGGTGGAGAGGCGGCTGCAGGCGAGCCTCTCAAGTAGTTTGGAGGCAAAGGGAGAAGAGAGATGGGGCGATAGTTAGAGAAAGAGGTGGGGTCAAGGTTAGGTTTCTTAAGAATGGGGGATACAAGTGCGTGTTTGAAGGAGGAGGGGAAGATGCCGGAGGAGAGGGTGAGATTAAAGAGGTGGGCGAGGTGGGAGCAGGTGACGGGGGAGAGGGAGCGAAGGAGGTGGGAGGGGATGGGGTCCAGGGGACAGAAGGACGGAGGGGAGGATGAAATAAGAGAGTGTACTTCTTCGCCCGTAGTGGGGCGGAAGGAGAAGAGGGGGCGGTGGCGGGAGGGGGAGGGAGGAAGTGTGGGGGGGGGCAGAAGATGGGAGGAGGTGATTTCGAGTCGGATGGCCTCAATTTTCGAGGAGAAGAAGGAGGCAAAGTCGGTGGCGGTGAGGGAGGAGGGGAGAGGAGGGGCGGGGGGGACAGGAGAGTGTTGAAGGTGGCAAAGAGGCGGCGGGGGTTGGAGGACTGGGAGGAGATGAGGGATTTAAAGAAAGATTGTTTGGCTAGAGAGAGGGCGGAGCTATAGGAAGAGAGGATGAACTTAAAATGGAGAGAATCAGCCAGGGAGCGGGATTTTCTCCAGTATCATTCAGCCGTGTGGGAGCATTTTTGGAGGAAGCGGGTGAATTTGGAGTGCTAGGGTTGGGGTTTGGAGCGACGGGGGTTGACAGAGTGGGCCGGGGCGATGGCGTCAAGAGCGGAGGTGAGGGCGTGGTTGTAGAGGGAGACCGCCAGGTTGGGGCAGGCCTGGGAGGAAAGGGGGGAAAGGAGAGTATTGAGAGTAGCAGACAGGGTAGCAGGATCGAGGGCGTCAAGGTTGCGCCTGGACTGAGCAAGAATGGGGGGCGTGGGGTGGGGAGCAGGAGGGGAGGAGAGAGAGAAAGAGAGAAGGTGGTGGTCGGATAGAGGAAAGGGAGAGATGGAGAAGTCAGAGAGATTACAGGGGTAGGAGAAGACTAGGTCAAGGGAGTGACCAAGGCAGTGGGTAGAGGAAGAGGTCCATTGTGTGAGGCCAAGAGAGGAGGAGAGGGTGAGCAGCTTAATGGACGCAGGGTCAGAGGGGTTGTCGATGGGGAAGTTAAAGTCGCCGAGGATGATGGAGGGGAGGTCAGAGGAGAGGTGGTGAGGAAGCCAGGCGGCGAAGTTGTCGATGAAGAGGGAGGTGGGACCAGGGGGGCGGTAGATGACAGTGACTCTGAGGTGGATGGGGTAGAAGAGACGGATAGAGTGGGATTCAAAAGAGGAGAAGGTAAGGGAGGGTTCAGGGGGGATGACACGGAAAGTACAGGCGGAGGAGAGGAGGAAGCCCACACCACCGCCTGGGCGGGCGCCAGGTCTGGTGGAGTGGGTGAAGGAGAGGCCACCATAGGAGAGGGTGGCGGGGGAGGCGGCGTCAGAGTCAGAGAGCCAGGTTTCCGTAATGGCAAGAAGGTTAAAAGAGTTAGACAAGAAGAGGTCGTGGATAGCGGTGAGTTTGTTGCGGACAGATCGAGCATTCCAGAGGGCACAGGAGAAGGGGAAGGAGGAAAGAGGAGAAATAGGGATGAGCCAGCGGTGTCTCCGGTGCGTTGCCGGCTGTCAGGGGGACCTCTGGGTACTAAAATGACGTAATTTCTAGTCCATTAGAAATTATGTCAATTTAGTACCCAGAGGTCCCCCTGACAGCCATCAACGCACCGGAGATACCGCTGGCTGAAAATAAGTTAAGTAAACATTTGTTATGTATTTTTTATTAATTAAAATATTTTTTTTTTACTTTGCAATTTTTTTTTTTTACAGTATGAATGGTGAGACCCGGGAATTACATGGGTTGCACCATTCATACTGCAGGCGAGCGGGGTCCAACCCGGGAATTACCCCTCGCAAAATCCCAGGTCTAAGTCCCGGGATTTTAGACCCGGGATTTTGTGGTTGGACTATTCATACTGCACCAAGACCCGGGTTTTTCAGCGTGCCTCTGCAAAAACCTGGGTTTTTGGTGCAGTATGAATGGGGTATTATATGTCATTTCCATTTGGACTACTGCAGGAAAGAAGATTGCCATTTGGTTTTAAAAGGGGTAAACAAGTGGATATGCATTTAAATACTGTTTACATTAATAGCTGTCAACATACTATTTTACAAGAGTGCAGATTGCATTATTCTGTGACATTACAAACCTACAGCTACGCGCAGATGTAAACCCCAAACTTAGATTTGTGGGTAAAGATGGCTGGATCTGCACAGGTTGCACTATTGTATGACAAAGGTGGGATGGAGCATGGACGTTCCTTGCTGAATATGGTTTATGTGAATGTGTGCTCCTGCTTTGCACCCACATACAAAAATAAGATTTTTTTTTGTGAATCACGATTATTTGGTACAGGCGTAAAATACACACGTTTACAGGTCCCTGTTTTGAGGGAGGGCACAAAAACTTCTTCTACCAGCAAAGGATGATTTTTCACCACCTCTAATATGGCGGGGTCTGAGTCTTATTCTGTGCGTTAAATGGGAAGCATTTTGCACATTCCAATTGTACTTATGTGGAAAGTGCCTTACTAGGCAATATAACATTCAGACACACAAAAGCAACACTTATTAAAAACAGTCCCAATGTCCCCTGAATTTCATGATTCATTTAGGCCATAAATGAACAAAAGGAAGCAGTGTTCTATTACAAAAACAGAGAAGGTGAAATTGTGTTCCTTGAAATGCTCTTCTTTGACGGATACGTGCAATTTTTTTGTTTTGTAAATTACCCTTACTGTAGATCACGGTCACAAAACTGTGATACGACAACTGTAAATCTCTCAACTCTGGTAATTATTAATGAGCCCAACTTCACTGCCACAGACCAAGAATTGCTGTTGCAGACTTTCAGTCAGACTGCTCACTTCGTCCTGACTACTAGGCAGCTCTCACTCAAATGCTACAATCTCATATGCTGCAAAGATATCTATTACCAGACAAACTGCAAGGGCTTCTGGGATGGAAGACCAGAGCATAGTGTCTGTTTCTAAGCACAGTCCACCAGTGCATGGTATTATTAAATGATACATAGTGTACTGCAGTGTGTACAACAATGAAAGACCTTTCCTCTCTCTCCATATAAAGAACTGTTACAAATCTGTGTTTATTCATACTACAGAATAATGGAAAATGTTCCTCTCTCTCTGTATAAAGAACTGTTACAGAACTTTATTCATTCATAACTATTGTTCTGAAGTATAATTGAACAAAAGAAAAAACATTTTTTTGTGTAATGTACTTACCAGGTGTGGGATACGTTATATTATGATGTATTCAACATTATTTTTTCACCTGGAGAAAAAAAATATTATTTTCATCAGATAATGCCTACTCTATACACATATAAAAATAAAGAGGTTGGAAGATAAATATAGAAAATTGAAAACACAATATTTATTTCCTGTCAAGGTTGCTGCTCTGGATCAATTGTTAAATGGTATTTAAACATGTATTTTCTATCATTATAATATGACATATTTTAGTTATTGTACTTAAGTGTTTAGCAAGCCCCACCATTCAGTAGAGATTTTGGGCCTGAATCTTGAAGGCAAGCAAAGCAAAAAAAAAGAGGAGTAAATTTGCTCCTGGACAAACCATGTTACAATGCAAGGGGTGCAAATTAGCTTCCTATTTTGCATGTAAAGAAAATACTGGCTGCTTTTTCATGTAACACACAAATACTTGCTTTAATTTTACACTGGATTTTAAAGTTGATCTAGGACATGCCCTACGCCAACTATAAATCTGTCTCCACATTTTAAATTTACCTCCCCCTCCAATGCAACATGGATTTGTCTAGGTGCAAAGTTACTCCTTTTTTTGCATTGCTTTTCTCAATGAATTAGGCCCAACATGTTTTCCCTTCTCTATCCTATAATCCGTTCATGTCCTCTAATAGCTTTCCTGGCACTCTTACTGAGGTTTAATAATCCTATCTCAGTAAAACAATTTAAGGATAGCCTAGTGTGGCAAGAAATATGTGAGATATAATTGGGGATATGACATGCAAAGAGGTAGCGGACACAACCTTTGAGTTTTCTCTGAGCAAACACAGAAAGTAAGTCTGGCATATAAATCCCCTTATCCTCAGCACAATTAAACAAAGAACATTTTTTTCAATTCCTTTAAAAAAGGCACATACATTTAATAGTATCACTGGTTACATGGCGGAAGGTAATACACAATGAAATGTTATTAAAAAGTTGCATGAAGCATTTATTTTTATTTTTTTATTTAACAAAGGGCATTTTATTGATTTACTAATTTATTGTTTTGCAGTTTGTAGGTAATGCTTCATGATTTTATTGTCAATGTAAATATACATTGACATTGTCTATACATAGATACATATACAGTGTCTGTGTGTATGTATGTTAGGGATATTAAACTGTAAGCTCCAATGGGGCAGGGACTGATGTGAGTGAGTTCTCTGTACAGTGCTGTGGAATTAGTGGCGCTATATAAATAAATGGTGATGATGATGATGATGAATGTGGCATTATCGCACAGTGCCCCCATGACATTTCCGGACGCACTCATCGGCACGTTATTGACAATTAAATCCCACCCCAAAGTATCTATTTCACCCCCCCCCCTCAGAACCAAGAATATTACAGTATGTTTTGTTCTGATTCTAATTCACAGTTCGACCAGCAGTCCCATAGGACATAATTGATTTTGAAACTTTTTTTTAATGGTGATTAGTTATAAGTTTCAGACATATAGATCAATAGTTTAGTGATCTTGCCCTGCATTACATTAATAATATTTGTTAGTTATCAAGTCAGTCAATTAGTCTATCAAAAAAAGGGCATACACATACACAGACAGAGAGAGAGACTAGGGTTAATTTGATAGCAGCCAATTAACCTGCTAGTATGTTTTTGGATTGTGGGAGGAAACTGGAGCACCCGGAGGAAACCCACGGAAACATGGGGAGAACATACAAACTCCACGCAGATAAGGATTTGGTCAGGAATCAAACTCATGACCCCAGTGCTGTGAGGCAGAAGTGCTAACCATTAAGCCACCGGCTGCAGATTTTTCTTTGAACCCCATAGAGGTGGGCAAGAAAATCCGTGATTTTGGGATACCCAGAAGTGCTCTCAGCCGAACATTGCGTAGATGTTCAGCAGCACATCGCAGACAATTAAATTTCTCCTAGAAGTGCTTGTCCTGCTGAAAGACTCTGTGGGATGCTGGAGGGATGCTGGATAAACCATGCTGGATAAACTCTGCTGGATAAACTCTGTGGGATGCTGGATAAACCAAACCACAATCTATGGTCTATAAGGCAATAACATTTTAGCAAAGGAAGGGAAATTGGAAATCTCTTTTAGTCTTTTAGAAATAACATTACAAAACATATTTCGTTTTCAGAATACCAATTTGTGTTTATTTATTTATTTGTATTGCTTTCATTTACTAATAAAAGTTTTGATGCAAAGTTTTTATTGAAACCAGCCTTTCTAAAACTTAAAAGCTTCTTAATTTAGCTAAAATAGCTGCTATGATGTCAGCATTAAT